>NC_083481.1:15944523-15949523 GCF_030014155.1 Tachysurus vachellii
GCACCTGAAAAGATTGGTCACGCTCTGTCGTTTTTATCTATGCAAAAGACTCCTTGTTTGCTCTATGTGTTTGTCGGTCCATCTCACACACACACACACTTTCACTAGAAGGTGGAGGAGAGGCTGGAGTGTAGGATGGATCGTGTACCAAAGCTCCAGAAAGAGATTTATTCATAACAGAGTGGATCAGTAACCTGCTCCGAATAAATACAGTTTTTTGAGGCTTACGTGTTATGTAACTGTGTCGGCTGTGTGAGGCGGCGTACGTTCGGTTCCTTTTGACCTTTTTAAAGTTGAGGTTTGTTCTTGATCATGTAGATGTTCACTGAATGTGTGTGCTTTTACCTGGAAGGTTTTTAAACACTGATTAAAGTCATAAATATAAAGTAGGAATCTGTTAAAATGACGGAAATCGGTATTGATCTGTCAGTGATCTGTCAGTGAGCTGTCAGTGATGTTTCTTCTAAACTATCACAAGGTTTGAAATGTGATCGTATAGGAAGTCTTTAGATGCTGTAGCATTACGATTTCCTTTCATTAGAGCAAAAAGGCTCAAACCTGTTCCAACATGACCATGTCACTGTGCATGAATCTGTTACAACATGGCTGTTTATACACACACACACACACACACACACACAAACAAACAAACTTGACTTGGTACAGTTGTGTACAGTAAATTGTCAGTGGCGCTTGAGTGCATTTAAGAGAGGGATTTTTCACTGCAGATCTGTTTTAGTGAACAAACAGACACAGAAACTAATCTCTGGTTCAGTCTGAGTGTGTGTGTGTGTGTGTGTGTGTGTGTGTGTGTGTGTGTGTGAGGCCCTCCGTGTTTTACTGATTCACGTGATTCCAAGTTTTAATCTTCCATAAACACTATTACAAACCCGCTGTCACACTGAGAGCTCACATCAGTGGTGATGGAGGGGGGAATCAGCGCGTATTCTCTACTCGGTGTGTTTAACCGGAAAGCTGACTGGTTGTGTGTGTGTGTGTGTGTGCGCGCGCGCGCCATTCTAGCGGTGAAGCATGTCGGAAAGGGCCGAGGAGGGCGAGCCGCGGGCGGAGCAGCGCGCCAGAGCGCCGCCCAGATACCAGCAGCAGCGGACTGAAGGCGCGTCAGCAATGGCGGCCATCGGCGAGCGCGCGGCGTCTCTCCCGAGTCCGGAAGTCGTGCTGGGCCAAGCGTGGAACTGCTGGCTGGACGCCGTGAAGCTGCACGCGACCGACGGTGAGTGCTCGAGCTGTAACCTATAGCAACGCGTTTAAAAAAAGAAAAGGAAAGCAACCGCCGGTACAGAAGCGACAGCAGTGCAAATGTTTACCTCATTATCACACGACCATACACACAGTTTATAACACACAGTTTATAACACACAGTTTATAACACACAGTTTATAACACACAGTTTATAACACACAGTTTATAACACACAGTTTATAACACACAGTTTATAACACACAGTTTATAACACTCTGTTTATAACACTCTGTTTATAACACACAGTTTATAACACTCTGTTTATAACACTCTGTTTACCAGATTATAACGCACAGATTATAACGTACTGTTTATATATAACACACAGTTTACCTGTTTATATATACAGTAACACACAGTTTACCTGTTTATATATACAGTAACACACAGTTTACCTGTTTATATATACAGTAACACACAGTTTACCTGTTTATATATACAGTAACACACAGTTTACCTGTTTATATATACAGTAACACACAGTTTACCTGTTTATATATACAGTAACACACAGTTTACCTGTTTATATATACAGTAACACACAGTTTACCTGTTTATATATACAGTAACACACAGTTTACCTGTTTATATATACAGTAACACACAGTTTACCTGTTTATATATACAGTAACACACAGTTTACCTGTTTATATATACAGTAACACACAGTTTACCTGTTTATATATACAGTAACACACAGTTTACCTGTTCATATATAATTTTTTGTAGCAGTTTATAAAAAATGTCACAGCTACAGGTTTATATAACTGACTAACAGTTTTAATACACAGTTTATTTACTTGTTGACCTAAATGACTAGCTCTTTATCAGACTTTTTAGCTATTAACCTAAATGGCTGACTGCTTAATTGTTTACCTATAAATCATACAATTTTACCTTTATGATTCTGTCATATTTACATCTTTATCTTTGTCTTACAGTATCTGATGATTACAGAATAAAACCGTAACCTGTTTATCTTATTGTTCATTTGTTTTATTTAAGTCTTCCAGTTTTATTTTATTTAACACTTGTCTTTCTGTCTTATCTCCCTAGGCATAGAACCAGAAGAAAGTTTTAAAGAGTGCGGGAGGAACAGAGAAGCCATGCGACTGTGCAGAGACGGTGCGTGCTTTCTCTCTCTCTCTCTCTCTCTCTCTCTCTCTCTCTCTCTCTCTCTCTCTCTGTCTCTCTCTCTCTCTCTGTCTCTCTCACTCTCTCTTTTTTGTCTCTCTCTCTGTCTCTCTCTCCCTCTCTCTTTTTGTCTTGCTCTCGCTCTCTCTGTCTCTCTTTCTTGTTTTGCTGTCTCTCTCTCTCTTTTTTTGTTTCGCTCTCTCTCTCTCTCTCTCTCTCTCTCTCTCTCTCTCTCTCTCTCTCTCTCTCTCTCTCTCTCTCTCTCTCTCTCTCTCTCTCTCTCACAATGATGATGCAAACTGAACAGAAACAAACTATACCATTTTATTATTTAGATTTTTTTTCCTAGTAAAATCCTTACGGGTGTTATTTTGTCTCACCCCTTTGCCAAAGTTGTAGAAGCTTACCAGCATAACAAGTTTCAGGTTTAAATTTTAAAGGGAAAAAAAAGCAATGTGGTTTTTCTGTAGCGATCTGTTCATGTTTTCATTAGAACTAATTGCGTTCATTAGAACGCAATTAGTGCGACAAGGTTCCAGATTTTTGGAAAAGCTTGTTGCGTAATCATATTATTGCAAATACACGTGTGTATTGTCTTTATATGAAAAAGAAATAGATGACACAGCAGCTGATCTTAGCATACTGTTAAGAGTATATAGACATTTTCTTTAGCTCCATGTTAATACAGGATCAACCGATCTTTATTTACATGGAATCATGCTGAGTCATAGTCATATTCCTGTCCCGTCATCATCCACCAGCTCCTCAGCTCTACGTTGTAATGACCAATTATTAAATAATAAATTCAGTTTCCGCGTCATTAGTTCTGACAAAAGTACGGCACAGATGTCAAGTTTACTCCGCAGTTGACTTTGTGAGATAGAGGACTTTAAGAAAGACTGAAGTAAGTATTAAAAAAATAAGAGTTGGACAGATAGAGCGAGATACACCGAGTCTTGTATAAATCACCCCAAAACGTTTTATGCGTTGTGTAGCATCATTATCTGTGTGTGAAATCGCTGTAAGTAGAGTTATAGCTTACGATTCTACACAAACTATGCTGTCATATTGATGAAAGGAAAAGAATCCACCAGTTTTGCATTAGCTGTGGATTATCCATATAATGTGGATTAGTCCATATCCATAATGTGGATTAGTTCAAAAATTGTAAAAAAAAAAAAAAATGTAGGTCACTTGTGCCACTTGTAGTGTCTTCTGTGTGAACTCGTCCTCTTTTGCGTCTTATTATTCTGCATCACAACATCACCATCACACCAACAACCTCTGCTTCTTCTTTCCAAGCTTTATTTTCTTCATAATGACCCAATTAACAAGATGCCATGTGTAACAGGATAAGATAAGGTCACTTACTGGATGGTAATTATTATGGTCAATATTATAACAGTTCTGTTCTAAAGCTCGTTCGGTGCCGCTGGTCGCTGACAATTGTGGCTCTATGGAAGTATGGAAGCTCTATAGAGTAGATGTAAATTGAAATGAACAAGTGACTATTTCCATCACTTTGTAGTGTGAGTGTAGCTTTAGAATGATCCGGTTAAAGCCCAGGCTGAGAATTGCTCAATACACTCCATGTGATCAGACTGTGCTTGAGCAATTTAGTTAAATATATCAGGATTCGCGTTTGTGTAACGGACGGAGACGTATCCCAGAACACAGCTAGTCATAGCATGTGTTGACTTATTATCATTAAGGCTTTTTAATGCACCTTTTGTTTACCAGGAAAATAAGATACTGTGCACTTTTAAAAATCCCTGTTTCATGTCCTAGAAGGGTCATTACTTACGCCACCCGCTACAGAATATTAGAGCTAGTCGGTTCAGACGTCACTGAAGACGTCTTTATCTGAGCTTCTCTTTCTTTGTTCCTGAAGTAGTTACATGCTGTACTCGTGAGGCTCGTTTATCTAACAGCACATTTGCACTGGGACACAATGGTGCCGAGATGAGAGAAGAGAACGTGCAGAACAGGAACGTGTCAGTTGGCCAGAGAGGAAACGAACAGCTTCAGGTTGTTTATCGATTGGGATCAGACTTGCCGGCGTGGGTTAATTAAGTGCAAAGCTGCTGTAGTGTCAGAGAAGAGGCGACTAAACAGAACCTTTCCTCGGTGAAGGGGTGACGCTGTAAGGGGTACACTTTGTCATTTCTGAATTTACACAATAATACAACGTTTCAGGTGAAACATCCATCGGAAAGGTACAATATATGAGTAGCACCTGACCAGAATCAGCTCTGTTTGTTTTTAGAGAAGTCTGAATTTTAATTGTTCCAAGAGTTACCTATTGCCTAGTGTTTACTTTTCAGTTTCACTTTCACATTTGCCAGAATTTTGAATGTGTGTTTGGGAAACCACACCTACTACCTGCTCAAATCTGCGCTGATGAGCTAATGTTTTAATCGTTCAGCGAGGGAGGGAGGGAGGGAGGGAGGGAGAGAGAGAGAGAGAGAGAGAGAGACAAAGAGAGAGAGAGTGTAACAAGGTAAAACCACCCTCTCTATGTTAAATCAGCTGCATATGTTTACTGCTAAAAGATAGCCTCGCACAAGCTCCGTCCCCTCACACAAGCCCCTCACAAGCTCTGC
>NC_083481.1:15954523-15957023 GCF_030014155.1 Tachysurus vachellii
CGGACTAAGGAGGAACGGTGTAGGTTCCGTGCAGACCATAAGAATAAGCTCATCTATACATTTATATGTGACGTGAGTGACTTCGCCGGAGTACGAGGTCCTTGCTCTGTCGTTGCTTTAATTGACAGAGATACGGAATAGCAAGACCGAAGCCAGGGTTTTCTGTTCAGATGACGGGACAAACCTTGTCCCTGATGGAGGACGGAAGTATCTTGGGTTCTTATTCCTAAAAGTGTGTAAAGATGAGTTGTTCACCGAGTTGCTGTAGCGGTCTGAAGTGGTGAAGCAGTGGCTCAGGGATTTATATCCTGACCAAAAGGTGACAGATACCAGTGATGGAACTGTTACTCTATAGGCATGATGAGCTTTCTCTCTGTGCTCGGAGGAGAAGCTCAACAATCCAGATTACCTTTGGAATGGAGCCACTGCACCTCCAAAAACAAGAGGAGCTGGTTGTGGTGGTTTGGGCACCTTACAAAGATGCCCCTGGGTCGACACTGTCGGACCTGTGCCAGGTACATTGTACCCTGGGGCAGACTGATGACTTGCTGGAGAGGTGTTAACTCACATTTGGTGTGGAATCATTTGTGGAAAACCACAGAATTTATAAAGACTGGGGAAATAAAAGGGTGAATGAACCCAATTAGCTCTTAAATGTAATAGCGCAATAACACGACCCTGTCGTACGTGCGGTTGACCGGATCGTGTATTCACTTCCCAGGAAGCTTCATGAAAACGTCTTGTGGGTTTCGTCCACACAGGGAGATTTTTTTTCCCCCTTTGTCTTAACTTGAAAGAAACAGTTTTAGTGACTGAGCTTTGAAGTTAAACCCACGATTCACTTGGTAACTGCTGCATGCTTCATAGCTCATTGATGGGAAATCTGCCTTGTACACGTCTTAATGAGCAGAAGCGTCACGTGCCTCGACAGCTGTTTCATTAAAACGTTACAACCGTTGATTTCACAGTTTTGTGATCGTGCTCTTTAATCCGACTCCCTGTTTAACGGACGTTTCCACGCGAAACAGAGCTGTTAACAAATGTTCATGTAGTAGAACCATAGATTTAGATATTACACAGCTCTATAGATCTTTCTCTTTTCTTCTAGCTATCAGTCGATCCTTTCATCCATTTACTGAACTGCAGTTGAGACGATAACTAAAAATGGAGCAGAAAAGCAAAACCTGATGTAAACATCACAGCAGTTTTCATTCTCAGAATCTTTTTTTTTTTTTTTTTTTTTTCTGAGATCCTACTTTACTTTGTAAACTCTATTTTATCGACATCCAACCCGATCGGAGCATGTTATGTCTTTTTTTTTTTGTGGTGTCTCTCCATCCTGAGATTTGAACCCACTGAGCTCAGACACTGTATTCTTCAGTCTGTTGTACGTCTCGCTGTCTCTCACCAAGACACTGTTTTTTTTTTTTTTTCCCACCCCTGAATGATTAATGGCATCGCAGTGATTAATCGCACAGTTCAGGAAACTCTAGTGCTGAGAGAACAGAAAGGCAAATGTGTGCCAAGTGCAGGGTCTCCTGTGTGGAACTGCTGATCTGTGACTGCTGTGCAAACTCCAATCAGACAGCGCAGCCACCATGTGGCCTCTTACACACCTATCACTGACTTACGACATTTCTTGTGTACGTGTTTGTTCATCTGTCTGTTTTAGCTCACTAGGGTTTATACCTGTAGTGATGTTTGGTGCACTGTTATAAAAATTGCAGTAATAAGACCAAAATTGTTTGACAGGTAGCGGTTTAAAAACCGCTCTCTCTCTCTCTCTCTTGTTTTTTTTTTAATTTTTATATTGTGTCTGAACTCCCTCATTCGAAAGCACTGTCCACACTTCGTCCTTTGGCTAGTGTTCTAGCATTGTTGTGGTAAGAGAGGGAGACAAGGAGATGGAGAGAGCGCGAGACGGCAAGAGAGAGTGCGAGACGGCGAGAGAGACGGCGAGAGAGACGGCGAGAGAGACGGCGAGAGAGACGGCGAGAGAGACGGCGAGAGAGACGGCGAGAGAGACGGCGAGAGAGACGGCGAGAGAGACGGCGAGAGAGAGACGGCGAGAGAGAGACGGCGAGAGAGAGACGGCGAGAGAGAGACGGCGAGAGAGAGACGGCGAGAGAGAGACCGAGAGAGAGACCGAGAGAGAGACCGAGAGAGAAACCGAGAGAGACAGACAGACACAGACAGACAGACACAGACAGACAGACACAGACAGACAGAGAGAGACAGACAGAGAGAGACAGACAGAGAGAGACAGACAGAGAGAGACAGACAGAGAGAGACAGACAGAGAGAGAGAGACAGAGAGAGAGAGACAGAGAGAGAGAGACAGAGAGAGAGAGACAGAGAGAGAAATAGAGAGAGACAGAGAGAGAGACAGAGAGAGACAGAGAGAGAAATAGAGAGAGAGAGAGAGACAGAGAGAAATAGAGACAGACAGAGAGAGAAATAGAGACAGACAGAGAGATAGACAGACAGAGAGAGAGAGAGAC
>NC_083481.1:15962023-15972023 GCF_030014155.1 Tachysurus vachellii
TACCAAAGGCTCATCAGCTGTCCCCGGGGCACATCCCTAATGGAAAGGGCCACGTGTCTCCGCTGTGCAAGAAGCAGGACAGCAGCACCACCGTCAGTAGCAAAAGACCCACCAGGAAAGTGTTAGGTGAGTTCCGAGCGTGACAGACGCCGCTTTGCTGATGATTTATCCAGCGACGAAGATCAAGCAAAAAATGTCGGTTCTTCTGCGTTTTCCTCCATGTGTTGAAATCACACGCATTTAAATAAAACCTACGTGATGTGCCATGGCTCATTGATTTTTAAATATACTTAGACACGTGGGTTTATGTACTGCTTTTTATCGTGTTGTATATCGCTTACGATTTGTGTCTTGATCCGGTTTCTCCGCCAGAACGCGAGTTTAATCCCGACGTCCACTGTGGAGTCATGGATGTCGGAGCACGTAAACAATGCACAAGATCCTTAACATGCAAGGTTAGTCCAACTGTTCTTTGTTTGTCGTTCTCTTGAAACGTTCTCCACTGTTAATTAGAATAAATGACACTAATTTGGAGATTGTTCTCCCCGTGCAGACACATTCCTTAAGCCAGAGAAGAGCCGTGTCCGGGAGGCGGAAACGTTTCGACGTGTTGCTGGCAGAGCACAAGAATCGAGCTCGGGATAAGGAGCTTAATCAACAACAGCATAAAACGGAGCCATCACAGCAAACCCCACCCCCTCTCAGGGAGCCCCACCCACCCCCTCACCACGGCAACCCTACGGTAGCCACCGCCGATGCAGCCAAGCTCTTCCCCCTCAAAGCCAAACCCCACAATCCTGTGCTTCCGCGGTGAGTCGGCCCTCGCTTCGGTCCTTCGTTTTCGTTCATCACTCTTTCGCGTTCGTCCTCACTCGTCTTCGTCTCTCAACTCGTCCTTGCTTTTTACCACTTCTCCTCCTCTTTCCACCTTCTTCTCCCTGTCTCACTCATCCTCACTCTTCCTCACCCTTCCAGAGATTTTTGTAAACACGTTCAAGCATCACAAGTATTGACACTGTATCCATCTTGCTTTTTTTTTGTCTTTTAGCAGCAGCAGCTCTCACAGTGGGCCGAGCAGTTTAGGGGATGCCGCCGCGACCCCTGACCCGACCCTGATTCCCCACTGGACTCCCACGCCAGACGGCGCGGCTTGTCCCTCCAGTGACGAGGGCGAGAACGAGGACAGAGAGGAAAGCGCAGACAAACTGGACTGTCACTATTCAGGTTACCATCCACGGGCAGCTGCTGTAAGTGCTTCTCTCAGTCCTTCTTGGTTTTTGCACTGAACGTGTCACTGTGATGTCACCAACAAGACTTTAAAATCCCACAAAATTATTGTCTAATCCTAAAAGGATTGTCATCATTTAGTCAATATCAGGTGTTGGCTGTTAAGGGGACAGCGAGTTAGGAGTAAAACTTTGTGTCTAATCATCTCTATCCTTCTGCTTCACTAGTTCTGCACTTTTGGAAGCAGGCTGTTCGGGAGAAGCTGTTACTCCTTCGACCGGCGCTGGGATCGAGTCCGATATGCGCTGGTGGCCATGATGGACAAACACGTCAACTCGCTAATGTGGAAGTGAGTAACGCTTCGTCTCTGATAGATTTCTCCGATAGACTAAAAAAGAGACCAATGATGGTAAAGAAATTCAATATGGGTGAGTCCTGCAACAAAAAAACCCATGAACCTCTTGGTGTCCAAATCTGACTTGAAGGCAGTATGTCAGATATTTATAACACGAGTTAGAAACCGAAGACGATTTGAAGTTAAATGTCTTGTCGGCGTAAACAGAATTGTGTTGTAAAGGGTGTACAGACTTTTGCACTTGCATACAATATCTGTTACTCAAGTAAGACGCCTTGAGCCGTACTCTTTATTTAGGACTTTTGGTGCTGCACAGGTTTCTTTCTTTCTTTTTTCTTTCTTTTCTTTTTCTTTCGTTCTAGCAACATTTGTAATTACTGTAACATGATGTTTTATCTGTTTATTGTTAAAAACTTTAATATAAAATTTTGCTCATCGCGATTTTTTATTTATTTTTTTTAAATCTCTCAGAAAAATCCCACTTGCTTTGGAGAATTCCTCTTCGCCGACGGTTACATCGTCTCACCGGTCTAGCACAAACTCGCTGTCCTCTTCCTCAGGCTTTCTGAGCCCCTCCCCGCCACCGCCTTATAGCCAGTCCCATGAGAGCAAGCCCACCCTGTCGTACGGGACCACCCTAAATGCCCGTGTCACGTCGCAGAGGGCCGGAGAGCAGCTCACTTACAGTGGGGGTGGCTCGTCCAGACAAGCGTCCTCCTCCTCACCCCAGATGCCTTCAGCACACTCGTCGTCGCTGCCCTCCACTCCTGGCTCGAACAAATTTGTTAAATCTCGCTCCGGACCCAAGAACTACTGGGTCAAAGAGCCCTCCCCTGCTGCACTAGCTAGCTCCAGCTCCATCAACAGCGGCGGCAGCGGCAGCAGTGACACCGGCAGTATGAGCGTGAGTAGTAGCAGCAGCACGATTAGCCTTGGCTCAACAAAGAAGCGCAAGAGCAGCTCTTTGCTAAAATACGGCGCCGAATCCTCTTCTTCCTCTTTGAAAAAAAACTGCATGGTGAACTCAGGCACCTCAGGGAGCAGCTTTCACTCCTCGCTAAACTCCACATCTTCTGTGACTTTTTCGTCGTCGTCGTCCTCTTCCTCACACAGCGCAGGTATGAACTGTCCGTCGGGCCGCGGCAACTCTATGAGCGCGCGCCAGGAAGCAGCCGAGCCAATCAAACGCATGAGCGTGATGATGAACAGCAGTGACTCCACGCTCTCGCTCGGCCCGTTTGTGAACAACCCAGACGGGAGAACCGACACAAAGAGGAGGAAAAGTTCACAAGCCACCAGCAGCCTCACTGGCACAGCTACCTGCACAGGTAACACAGAACAGAAGCAGCACCAGCCACGTTGTTGTGTTCTGTGTGTAGTACAGGACGGAGCACACGAGTCTTCACATCATAAAACAATGATGTGCCATTTAACCATCAACTGTAGCTAACTCTGTTAATATATCGCTGTTATGTCTGACTTATGTTGTGTATGTAATTCCGTTTGAAGTAATAAAGTGTTCCTTTATTTTTATAGCATCTGCAGGGGGAGGTGGAGGGGCACAGGGGCCTAGCAGCCCCAAAATGGCCAAGTCTCTAGCCATCAACAACATTCACGGCAAACACGCGCGGCCCATGCCGGGAACTCCGGGGCTTCACAACAACTCACTAATACATCAGGTGTGTGTGAGCTCTCAGGCTCTCAAGGCATAGAGGGTTTGCGTTCTTGCACTGCTTTGTTGTACGTGACTGATGTTGAGCGATTCTTGCCACATCCAGTTTGCCAGTAGTCCGTAGGCATCTGGGGGGAAAAGAAAAAAGGTTCTCTGGTCTGAGGAGACCAAAACACAGAAAGCCAACACTGTTGACAACAAAGCCAATGTGAAAATACTTATGCAAGGCACTGTACTTAAAAATGTCTTAGCTTTCAATTATTTATACCTGTTGTTTGTGTAGAACGGAGTACGAATGCAGTGCCGAATTTTAACACTCCTCTTATCTTCCCATCCTAGCCAAAGGCCCGTCCCTGACACAGGTGGGCCGGCTCTGGGGGTGCGAAGCGGTGGAGCGGAGCTCCCTTAGCGCCCGTCACGGCACACTGCACGAGGCCTTCTTCTTCTTCTTCTTCTTCTTCTCCTCCTTCTCTTACTCTCAGCTTCCCACAATCCTCAGGGTGGAGAGCGCACTGGGCTGCTGAGTGAAGGCGCACTGTTTCTCCCGCCCACAAGGGGGCATCACACAGGTGGAGAATACACCATGAGAGGAGCACATCGGTGTGTGTGTGTATACGTGTGTGTGTTTGTCTGTGGTGGACGGTTGAAATCGCAGACGCTGAGTGGCAAGCAAAGTGTGACGCAGACGTACAGTAAAGGGCTGGTTACAGGGCCACACTTACACATCTACAGCCCCGTTTAGTATAATAAACATATTTATTATGTAAAAAGGGGAGAATATACAAGAATGCAATTCAGCACATTTTTGAGAGAATTTAAAGGCAAAAAAAAAAAAACAATTCATCGCAGTATCCAAACTGCCTAAAGGTAAAAATTATGAGCATTTGAATTAAGTCTTAATGTTCCTTTAGACAGCATTTTGTTTACATACAGCAGCCGTCGTGTAAAAGCTGCATTTAAATCAGCAGAAACATCCTTAAACTTTAGAAATCTAGAATTTAAAGTTTTAGCTAATTAACTCGGCCCAGTTCGGTTCCAAAAAACGGCTTATTCGCGTTTGCGTACCACAAAATTCATCACTTACTAACGAGTCAAACTGAAACTTTGTCTTAAGGAAAGCTGAGCAGCTTCTGCTTATTGTTTCCATAATTGCATTAAAGGAAATCTTCAGCTTTTCATCCCTATCCATTTGATCTCTCTGAAAATAGCTATGTACTAAAAAAACAACCGTGACAAACCAGGTTAACCTTTTGTTTAGTGTCAGCGCACAACCTTAATCTTTTGTATAAATGAGTTACCCTTTTAACAGCACAGCATCGTGCTAACAACCGTGTCGCGACGGTTATAATTTCCGTTATATATTAGACCTAAGTGAGCCGGAGTAAACCGGTTCTCTGTTCTGATTTACAGGACAATGAAAAGGTGTCGAAATCCTTAGCGTAGTAAATGGATCTCGCTATAAACCACCACGTCAGCCTCTTCCCGTCAACATCTGAACGAATTAACACGTTACTTCTACGAGCCTATAAGCCCGACTACCGGATTCCTAATAAACCGATGCAGAGATACATTTTGCTGTATAGAGATACGGATGAAAATCACTGGAGTTTCCCTTTAATCTTTTATAACGAAGCTTCCCCTTCATATCCTCTCGAACCCTGACTTTAAACCAAGAACGCTCGCTTTTTATTCGTACAGTCGCACAGTTTGCTGATCACCTTTCGTACCCGTCGTACTACAATCTCCCAGATCTCCCTTAATCACTACTGGAGACTTTCAGGCTGTAAGGGACGAGTGCTTATGTGAACACACTAAAGGAGACCATGCAATTTTTTATAGACTTTTTATTAAGATGCTGTGCAGCAACGATGCACATTTACACTAGAACATGTAACGCGTTCATCTCGTCTGTTAGCGACTTGACAGAAGCGTAAGGAATACGTTCGCTCGTGGTTGCAGCTAAGAACGAACGAAAGACTCCGACTTAGTATTTCCTTCATTCTGCTGCTCTTCGTCCGTTAAGGACAGAGTCAACATGAGCGCTTTCACACTTTGTGTTTTTTTTTTGTTGTTGTTTTTTTTTTTGTTTTTTTTGCTTCCTTCCCTCCAGAAGAAAAAGCGAGAGCACCGTAACCATAACAACACACCGGCAATGCAATAGACTCGGTGTCAGAAATCTCTGCACATTCACTCGCAGGTTTAATCGAACGTGAGCCGCCAAACCGAGCCATAGCACAGAGCTGTAGAAATGCAGTGTGTTTATCAGATTGGGAACTTCAAGCAGGAAATAGGAAAATATCCACAGGATATACAGTATACCCACTCTACAATATTTAACAAAAGGATTATATAAGTTAGTCATATAATTATCTTCGTCCCTGTTCTCCATGCTTGTATTTCATTTTATTTTTTTCTCTGCGATTTTTTTTTTTTACGAATACGTTCTCAGCCCAAATCGACTCTCAGATCAATGTGAAATCAAACAGCAAACGGACTCTCACTCTGATTGAGACTAACAGGTGCGTGAAAGCACCTTGACTTGGGGTTTTGTTTGTTCGTTTGTTTAGTTTTTCCCACTGGGACATCTTGTACTGTCATTTAAGGGGGGATTCGAGTGTGAAAGCAGCCTAAAATTCATCCTTTGATACTAGAACAGCGGTAGCGAGGTCAGAGGTCAGCGGCAATACACACGACTACAGACTATGAGACGAATTACTGTGAGAAACTCCTAAGGTGACGCTTAGCCCTGTAGCCCCACGTGCTCTTGTACACACACACACTCACACACACACACACACACACACACACCACCGAGTGAACTGGAAGGAAAGCAATTCCTGCTTTAGTGTATGGAATAACCACTATAGTTTGTGGCGATCATTAACACGGACAGGATTTTCTTTGCCCCCCAATCATAAACACCTGGGAATAGAATCTTGTTAAGCTTCGAGAGTATTAAGTATATAGTCTTGGAGGAGAAGAGAGAAAAAAATCCCAACTGATGTCAGTCAGCGACCCGTAGCTGAGAGAAAAGAGAGCTTTTTTTTTTTTTTTTTTTTCTTCCTTCCTTTTCTATCGACGAATATTGAAGTTAATCCTATTTCAGAAGACGTATTTTGTTAAGAGAAAGAAAAAGAATTAAAAAAAAAAATAATAGAATCGAGAGAATTGTACATACGGAGATGTATTTTTGCACAGGCGTTTTCTTACACGTTTTTTGGTACAGTCGAGATCGTTATTATTTATTTAGCGAACGGATCCGTTTTAAGATTTAAGAAGTGGTTCACTGCCAAGCCAATAATGCAATATGCCTCTTAGTCACTGCTTCTTTATAGCCGTGGACTGAAACCCTTATAAAGCTGTGGAGAGAGAGAGAGACATTTTTTTTTTCTTCTGCTAAGCGAAATTAATTATGATATTATTAAAAACTACGGCCCAGATTTCATCAATCACATTTCACCAGTTGTTCGTGTTTAAGGACGGCGTGGGGCTGCCAGAGAGAGAGAGAGAGAGAGGTTTAATAACGAGAGGAGAAGAGTGAACACTTAATGCACCACCGTTGCCAAACTTCTTTATATTTCCGAACACTGCAGTCGTTCTTTTTTGCAGCTTTTTAAATAATAACAAAGCGGAAAAGTGCCTGAATTCGTTCCTCACCTGTTTTATGCAGTAACTTCTGTTCCACATTACACAAGTGTTCTATCAACGCTTTTGTAGAAACTACTACAACTTCTGTCCATTATGTGATCTTTTCTTTTTCACTGCGCGGTTAAATTAATTAACCTCGAGGGAAGACGGGTACAGATCGCATCCCGCCGCTTCAGCGCGGTTTAGAACACGCCCTCGTTAGCGCTCCCTCCCTCGAAGGAGGACGAAATCAGACGACGGGAATCAGACGAGCGGCCGCATCACGTACAGGACGACAACAACAAAAAATTGCGAGATGATTGAGCAGCGTGTATTTCTAACACGTTAAGTATTTGATCGTGCTAATCAGTCGACGTCTCGTCCCTTCGACGGCTTTGTACCTAACGCAGTTACGTTCGCAGACGAAAACACTGTTTTTTTTAATCCAGATCGAGGTTCACTTTTTTTTTTTTGGTCAAATTTGTTCAAGCTCCACCGGCAATGTTTTCATACGATGGAAATGTATTTTATAAAAGAAGCACAGATTTGGATGTGAATGTGAATCACAGCTCAGAAATATCGAGAAAAATATCTATATTCAAGTGTGTAAATTTGGGTTTTTTTTTCCTTTTGATTTTTTTTTATCTACATAATCAAATCATTTGAACAGCTGGACTTTTGTGTGTTGGCTGCTATGTAATTCATGAACAAACATAGTAGGTTAGATTTACGTAATATTTAAAGAAAAAGATTGTATAGTCTATTTGTTTTGTAACATCTTTTCTGTAAATAAAAAAAAAAGTAATTTATACTGTTATTTATAAGAAAAACAAACCCACGAGTCTGTTCTTATTTGTTGCGGATGTTTTTTATCGGGGCACCTCGAACCCTCTGAAGCTCGTGGTAAAAGGTTCACACAGTGATAAAGGCAGATTTCTCTGAAAAGGTTTTATTAGATACTGTACATAAAACAAAAGTCCAGACAACTGAATTGGGGATCAGAAGAACTATTGAACGCCTACAGAGCAAAGTCTCCTGCTGTGTAAACATGCTACATGTTGATGACCCGAGAGAGCTTCTGCACTCTGTTCAGCAGGAGATCGCCTTTCTTTATGGTTTCTTGATACTGCCAGTTCTTACTGTCAGGCCTGTGGAGAGAGAGAGAGAGAAAGCAAGAGACGTATCAGTGAGCGGTACAACGGGATTCTAACGTGATACCGGCATCAATCCTAATTTTATGTTTTGTCAGAATCAAAAAATAATTCGCCAGAGCCATATTTGGAAGAATTCTTCCTATCTGTGAAGCATGGTGGCGGGTGCATCGTGGTACGGGCTGTGATTGAAAGCTTAAGAAAAACGAGAATATTGAGTCATTACAAGAATTATCGTGTATATAAAGTGACACTCCCGATGTCCACATTCCAGCATCACCGTCTCCAACTGAACCCTAATTTAATTCTGCTGTACACGTCAATCACTTTAACAGATCCGTCACCATCCCAACCCAATGTTTTTGCCCACAGTGTGATGATCACTTATCCCACCAGAGATGAGGCTCGGTGTTTACCTGTTGGTCTCGACGATCTCGTTCACTTTGTCTATCTTGCAGTGCAAGCGGCCTGCGGCGATAAATCGCGATAGCTCTCTGGGGAAGAACAAAGGAAAAGTTGTGATGAGAAAACGTCTAACGTTGTAACAAACGAATTTAAACGCATGACAACAGATGTGTACGCACTGGTCGATGAAATCCGTGCTGACGCCGAAGGCCTCGGCCATGTAGCCCAGCGTGAGGGAGCGGTACGACTCTAAGAGCTGGCTGTAGGCCAAAATCCGCATCTCGCGCACGTAGTAACGGTAGTGAGGAGCGAAGAGCCAGTCCTTCTTCATATCCTGCTCCACACGAGCTACAGAGACACAGACAGCAGCAGGCAAATTAATAAAGGGTTAAAAAATAGATCTGACCTCACAGAAAGAGAGAGATCAGGACTCACCCAGAGACTGGAAGAAGATGGAGTAACGGCACTCGTAGAGGGAAAACAGGTACTGACGCACTCCAGACAGACTGTGCAGGACCTCCAGAATCTCTGCTCCTTTAATCACCTGAAAGAAGACCAGCATTTTAATTAATGATTCATATTTTACACCAAAAATAATTGGGATGTTTCATATGGCCTAAGTTTTCTGTCAGGAGGTAATAACACCTTCACACACGTCGTGAACTTCCACTCAGTCTTGAACATGACATGACTGCGGCAGCACTTCATCTAAACTGTCATCGCAAAGCTGTGGATCGTCTCACCTTCTCCCTCAGGTCCGGCCTCTTCAGCGCGATCATGCACACGTAGACTGTGTAAGTGACGAAAGTCTTGTAGTCCATGAGCTCGTACGAGGTGAAGGTGGACACGGTGTCGAGGAACAGCTCGGCTGCCTGCTTGAAGTCTCTGATGGCGACGCAGTACAGACCCTGATACACCTTCAGACGGTTCCTCCTGTCCCAGTCTCCGCCCTCTTCGATCAGACTGCATAGGACGGTTTACAGGTTCACACAAACACACCTGAAACCTTTCACTCAAAATCAAGGTAAAGAAAACCTCTTGTATTTTACCTCTTGGCTTTCTCTGTGTTGCGTGTAATGAGGTCACTGTCCATGTAGAACAGCCCGATCCTCAGCAGGTAGAAGACGATGTCTAACCGGTGGCCCAAGGCAACGGTTTTGTCATACGTTTTCCTAAAGGCAGTCAGGGCTCCTTCCTAACTCATGAAAGAAAAAAAAAAACAGCATAGTGAACACTAACGTGATGTAGAGAAGGAGGATAACGAGCATATTCCAAACTAAAGAGCTTTACTTAATCTCTTCTCTCACCTTGTCACCAATCCTAATCAGATACTCCGCTTTGGCCATCATGGCGTCCCGGATCTCGCTCTCGCCGAGGTTCTTCTCCGCGTCCTCCAGAACCTCATCCAGGCGCTTAAGCTCGCCTTCATTGGCCTTCTTCATTTTGCTCAGCAGGTCCGAGTCCACGGACCACTTCAGTTCTTTGCACAAGGTCTCGTAGTAAGGAGCCATGTCTAAAATACACACGTCACACACATTACAGCTGAAGAACACACAACAGAAG
>NC_083481.1:15977023-15999523 GCF_030014155.1 Tachysurus vachellii
TTTTTTAATGAACAGATAATTATGTAAACTATGACTTTAAATATTATTAGAATTATTACTAGTTGATAGATAAAACACTTTGAGCTTCTGTGCATTTATTTATTTGTTTGTTTGTATATGTATGCAGTTCTGCTTCTTCTTCTTCTTCTTCTTCTTCTTATTATTATTATTATTACTATTATTATTATTATATTTCTGAATGTGGTAGTTCATTTCAGTTAAACTTAAACTGTAAAAAATAAACAGAAAAAACTTATATAAACGATCTGAATTTAATTTAATGTAATTTCATTTCATTTTTTAAGGCTTAGCTGGGAACCTCCATTGCATCTACCTCGGAGAGAGCGCACCCAAGAAGATAAGGGGAACGGTGTCAGTAACGATGGCGACCTTCAGTGCTATCGGCAAGCTGGTGGGGCAGATCGCAGGTCTGAGGTGAGGAAATGAGAAACTATTGGAGCTCAAATCCCAGCTTTGACCTAATCCCTGTTTTTCACCTGGGCTGTCGATGTAAACAAAAATATAAGACACACTAATGCTTATAATTAGGGTTTAAATTGTAGGAGAGCTCAGGAGAGATGATCTCATGAACCTTCATCTTAAATGACTGACAGGAGAAAATGTGTTTATAACTAGATTTATCTCCAACGTCTCGTAATCATATTTCCATGATATCAAAGCTGAGACCTGAATAAAATAACCCATTTAACTAAAAATCTGTCTATATTCGTCTGAAAATTGCTGATCGCAGGTCTGTTGGGGTTCCAGTGATTTATGAAAATGAGAAGTTACTGAAGCAAAATCTAATAAACATGCCATGATATTAAATAAAGTTTCCAGCAAAAACCAAATGGTTTGTAAAATAACATAGGGTCTGGGCCTCTTAATGCAAAGCCTAGGCATATCTCTAGCATAGATGAACCTGGCCATACATCTAAGAAGATTTGACGTTATACATTAAAAAAAAATAAAAAATTAGGTTAGAAGATCATGCAAGTGTTTTTTACGGTGGCCGAAAAGTGCAAAACACATTAACAAATCCGAAAACAAATTAACAAATCCGAAAACAAATTAACAAATCCGAAAACAAATGAACAAATCCGAAAACACATTAACAAATCCCAAAACACATTAACAAAACCCAAAACAAATTAACAAATCCCAAAACAAATTAACAAATCCCAAAACACATTAACAAATCCAAAACAAATGAACAAATCCCAAAACACATTAACAAATCCGAAAACACATTAACAAATCCCAAAACAAATTAACAAATCGCAAAACAAATTAACAAATCCCAAAACACATTAACAAATCCAAAACAAATGAACAAATCCCAAAACACATTAACAAATCCCAAAACACATTAACAAATCCGAAAACAAATTAACAAATCTGAAAACAAATTAACAAATCCCAAAACACATTAACAAATCCCAAAACAAATTAACAAATCCCAAAACAAATGAACAAATCCGAAAACACATTAACAAATCCCAAAACACATTAACAAAACCCAAAACAAATTAACAAATCCCAAAACAAATTAACAAATCCCAAAACACATTAACAAATCCAAAACAAATGAACAAATCCCAAAACACATTAACAAATCCGAAAACACATTAACAAATCCCAAAACAAATTAACAAATCGCAAAACAAATTAACAAATCCCAAAACACATTAACAAATCCAAAACAAATGAACAAATCCCAAAACACATTAACAAATCCCAAAACACATTAACAAATCCGAAAACAAATTAACAAATCTGAAAACAAATTAACAAATCCCAAAACACATTAACAAATCCCAAAACAAATTAACAAATCCCAAAACAAATGAACAAATCCCAAAACACATTAACAAATCCCAAAACAAATGAACAAATCCGAAAACACATTAACAAATCCGAAAACACATTAACAAATCCCAAAACAAATTAACAAATCCCAAAACACATTAACAAATCCCAAAACAAATTAACAAATCCCAAAACACATTAACAAATCCCAAAACAAATTAACAAATCCCAAAACACATTAACAAATCCCAAAACACATTAACAAATCCCAAAACAAATGAACAAATCCCAAAACACATTAACAAATCCGAAAACACATTAACAAATCCCAAAACAAATTAACAAATCCCAAAACACATTAACAAATCCCAAAACACATTAACAAATCCCAAAACAAATGAACAAATCCCAAAACACATTAACAAATCCGAAAACACATTAACAAATCCCAAAACAAATGAACAAATCCCAAAACACATTAACAAATCCCAAAACACATTAACAAATCCCAAAACAAATGAACAAATCCCAAAACACATTAACAAATCCCAAAACACATTAACAAATCCCAAAACAAATTAACAAATCCCAAAACACATTAACAAATCCCAAAACAAATTAACAAATCCCAAAACAAATGAACAAATCCCAAAACAAATGAACAAATCCCAAAACACATTAACAAAACCCAAAACAAATTAACAAATCCTAAAACAAATTAACAAATCCCAAAACACATTTCCTTTCAGAAATCCTGTCAGGTCAGCCCATTGAAATATCTGACTCACAAATACTTCTGAGAGGAAATTAAGTCAAATTAGCCACTTAGCTAGCTAGCATAGTCAGTCCTGGCCTTATTTGTCTGAGGGAGATTGTTTAATTGTTTGTTCGTAATCCTTAGCTAGCACAGGCTAACCTGAAAGGATTTCTGAACGGGTTCACTTTTTATGATCTTCATGTCTAATTCTAACCTTTGAACGGATTTATTTTTTCTAAGCTTAAAATCCTCTGCAGTTATACGTCCTACTCTAGCCCAATTTGACTATTTCAAGATTTTCACTATGACAGTATTTTAGTGCGGAATATTCGAATGGGACTCCCAATGCTTTCCGAAATCCTGTCAGGTTAGCTTATGCTAGCTAGTTGTCTGTGTTAGCTGGCTGTATATAATTCTCATTGATACCTTGCTCTTTAACATACATACGTATGCATACGTCGTATGCAAAAGTTTAGGAACCCCTGACAATTTCCATGATTTTCCTTTATAAATATTTGGGGGTTTGGATCAGCGATTTCATTTTGATCTATCAAATAACTGAAGGACACTAAAGTAACATTTCAGTCGTGAAATTAACAGAAAATGTGCAACATGCGACATAATTTCAAAACGAAATTAGACAGGTGCATAAATTTGGGCGCCCTTGCAATTTTGTTGATTTGAATACCTGTAACTACTTAGCACTTATTAACTGAAACACACAATTGGTTTGGTGGCTCATTAAGCCTTGAACATCATAGACAAGTGCATCCAATCATGAGAAAAAGTATTTAAGGTGACCAAGTGCAAGTTGTTGTTCTCTTTGACTCTCCTCTGAAGAGCGGCAACATGGAGGCATCAAAACAACTCTCAAATGACCTGAAAACAAAGATTGTTCAACATTATGGTTTAGGGGAAGGCTACAAAATGTTATCGCAGAGATATAAGCTGTCAGCGTCCACTGTGAGGAACATAGTGAGGAAATGCCACAGGCACCACAGGCACAGTTCTTGTCAAGGCCAGAAGTGACAGGCCACGTAAAATATTGGAGAGGCGAAGGATGGTGAGAAACGGTCAAAAACAGCCCACAGACCACCTCCAAAGACCTAAAACATCAACTTGCTGCAGATGGTGTCACCGTGCATCGTTCAACAATTCAGCGCAGTTTGCACAAATTAAGCTGTACGGGAGAGTGATGCGAAAGAAGCCTTTTCTGCACACACACGCCACAAACGGAGTCGCTCGAGGTCTGCAAACGCACATTTGGACAAGCCAGCTTCATTTTGGAATAAGGTGTTGTGGAGCGATGAGACAAAGATTGAGTTATTTGGTCATAACAAGGGGCGTTATGCATGGCAGCAAAAGAACACAGCATTCCAAGAAAAACACTTGCTACCCACAGTAACATTTGGTGGAGGTTCCATCATGCTGTGGGGCTGTGTGGCCAGTGCCGCTTCTGGGAATCTGGTTAAAGTTGAGGGTCGCATGGATTCCACTCAATATCAGCAGAGTCTTGAGAACAATGTTGAGGAATCAGTCATAAAGTTGGAGTTACGTCTGGGCTGGACAAGACAATGACCCAAAACACTGCTCAAAATCTACTCAGGCATTTATGCAGAGGAACAAGTACAATGTTCTGGAACGGCCATCCCAGTCCCCAGACCTGAATATCATCGAACATCTGTGGGGTAATTTGAAGCGGGCTGTCCGTGCTCGGCAACCATCAAACCTAACTGAACTGGAGATGTTTTGTAAGGAGGAATGGTCCAAAATACATTCATCTAGACACTCATTACAGGCTATACAGTGTTGTATAAAGTACTAGAAAGCAATACTTGAGTAAAAGTACAAGTATCGTACTAGAAAAAGACTTTGGTAGAAGTGAAAGTTACCTTTTAGAATATTACTCAAGTAAAAGTCTTAAAGTATCTGATATTTACTGTACTTAAGTATCAAAAGTCATTTGCTGATACTTAATGTATTTAAGTATTTGAAGTAAAAGTAAAAAGTATTTTTTTTAAAAAAAGCAAGCGGTTAGAACTTTTATTGTGAACTTTATTGTGGCTTTCTTATAGTAAAGCATAAAGCATATTCAGGGTTCCCATGTCATCTTAATCTCACTCATCAAATCAAAATCACAACCTTTTCCTGCATATTTTTAGAGCAGACAACATTTTGAAAAAAACAAAAAAAACTTCAGGTAAAAATGAAAAATAAATAATAACTTATTTCTTTAAAAAAAAAATGACTTGCTGGTAGGGAGAACATTTTGGTCATGTGGTAGGGCTTACTCCCCAGGTCACCATCTAACACACACACAGGCCATCTGTGTCCAGCAGCTACAAATACGCCAGTCAACTGTTCATCTTCAAAAGAAGCTGGTTTACAAAGTTGCCAGAATTTAGTCTTACTCATCTTGGACTATCGTCGGGGTGGTCGTCCACGATAACGGGAGGTCCTCCAGTAGGTGCTTCCATGGCGGTTTCAGTTGTGCTTCCTCCTCCTTTGGCAACATTACGCTTAAATAGAGCGTGCGGAGCGTGATGCAATCCAGGAGCAGTGATTTGCCAAACCTCCCTTATTGCAAGTCGCACACATTTCTTCTGATTTTATTTTGTAGTAACGAGTAACGAAAAGTAGACATTTTATCTAGGAAATGTAGTGGAGTAAAAGTGAAAGTTGACATAAATTTAAATAACGAAGTAAAGTACAGATACGTGAAATTTCTACTTAAGTACGGTAACGAAGTATTTGTAATTTCGTTTTGATGCATGTTGCGCATTTTCTGTTAATCCAATAAACCTCATTTCACTACTGAAATATTACATTAGTGTCCTTCAGTTATTTGAGAGATCAAAATGAAATCGCTGATCCAAACCCCCAAATATTTATAAATGAAAATCTTGGAAATTGTCAGGGGGTTCCTAAACTTTTGCATATGACTGTACATTACCATACATACTAATAAACACTGTCTGTTGTGACAGTGAGATCCTGGGTCGAGAGGATCTGTGGCACATTCTGCTTTGTGTTCCAGCGTTTTTTGGTTTCGTTCAGATGTTTACGCTGCCATTCTTTCCTGAAGCGCCAGTATATTTACTGATAGAGAAAGGGAAGATTGAGGAGTGTAAAAAAGGTGAGAATTTACTTTCGTACGTGTATCTGTCTATTATTCGGTGATCAAAGCTAAAAATGTGTAAAATTGTTGTATTTGTTTTATTCCACATCTAACACAATTTGCTTTTTATCCATTTATGGTTACATGAAATGTTGAGAAGTCAGTTCCGGTTATCACTTATGTTATAGCTATAGTTGTGGGGTTGTTTCCCCCCCATTCCTGTGTTGTTGCAGGGCTGCAGTGCCTGTGGGGTCCGGGTGATTATAAACTGGAGATCGAGGAGATGCAGGAGGAGCAGGCCGCTCTGAAAGGACAGTGCAATAAGAGTATGCTCGAGCTGCTGACAGACTCCAATATCCGCTGGCAGTGTATCTCTCTGGTCGTCCTCTATGAAGCCATACAGTTCTGTGGTATCTCAGGAGTAAATATCCCAAAGACATAATGCTTCTAATGTTTTACATATATGCAGTGATATATCTGCTTCAAGACTTAACCCAGTGATCTCCACTTTAGTCTGTCTTGCCACATTCAAATGACTGCTAGAAGCTTCGCATTTTCACGTGACTAAAAATAACAAATGAGCAAATGAACCTAAGAATCTGGAACGATTAAAAGTTGCATCTGTTTAAAATGAGATAAAAATGCAACTACTGTATGAATGAATTCCTCACACACGGCATTTTAGATGAACATTTTTAGTCAGATTATATACCCAAAGATGTAAGGTAAGAATCAGAGGATATAAAATGGTGATGCCTGACCTCTAGTGGTGGATAAATTGCTGACAAGTTGGGATCTTTGAAAAGTTAAATAAAAAAAGAGTTGAGGTGACACAAGACCACTGAGTCAGCAGTGCCTTTAGATAAACGTGTCTTTAGATAAACTTTGAACGCTTACGCTTATAAAGAAAAAATCTTGAGAGTTAGTTGTTTAAAGTCCACCTGCCCTGAGCCACAAATGTGACACACACATTTGAGCCTGAGCTCAAATACCTGAGCACACTGAATGCCATAGTTATGAATTATATCATATCTTATCATATCATATCTTAAACAATGTATAAATCTTAAACAAAAGAATGGATAGATGAATTCAGGGGAGAAAAAAAAAAAAGCCTTTCTGTTCCAGTGGTGGTGTGGTAAAACCTTGGATTCTCAGTCCTGAGGTCTTTGGTTCAAGACTTGCATTGTCTATTTTAATAAACTGAAACAAGTTCAGGCTTTCAAATGAGAAATGTGCAAAAAATAAAGTGCATCCCTGTGGCATTGGTGGCTCTGTGGGTTAAGGCAGGTGTGTGTGAGTGGTACAAAGGTGCAAGGTTCAATTCTAGCTAGGGGTTAAATTTAAAGAAATAAGTTAGTTTTCTTATTTAAAAGTATCTTTACTTTCTTAGTAAATAAGTTACTAGTAAAGTAAAACAATGAAGTAACTAACTTTACATGTATGGAAGCTAAATGCACCATGTATGTAAATAATTAAATTAAGTATATATATAAAAAAAAAAAATGAAAGCAAATATATAGGAATAGCAAGTAGGGAAATAATAAATAAAAAGATAAATTAATAAATATAATTATATAGGTAATATATTAAACATGGCAGATCCCAGAGTAGCATAACCCCCTGTTCCACCTCTCCCAGAGCCCCAGGTGGGACATACTGGCTTTCACTCTTCTTTCTCACTTTGCCAGATTTAGTGCCCCACTGGGTTCCAGCACCTTCAGCTCCCCAGAGGGGTCTCAATCCTGTGCACTCACAGGGGTATCAACCCAGACCTCACCTCTAGCCCACTGAACCACCAGTGCTTTCTGACTACACAGCTTTTTTTAGGGGGTTTATCTTTTACTTGACAACACCAACACACACCCAGACAGATTTTCATAAGAAAACCACATCATTACTGAGCCTTGAACCAGGACTGTCAGACTCTCACACCTACTGCCACACTAACCCCATGAGCCACCAGTGCCTTTGGAGTACTGAACATTTTTGGCGATACATGTAAGAAAACTTGTCACCAGACGCAGGCCTTGAACCACAACTTTCTTAGCTGTAAGGAAGTTATAATACTCACACTACTTTATCACTTGCCCATGGCTTTGTGGTAAAATACTTGTCTCTTACTCTTGAGGTACTTGGTTCAAATCTCATTGAAAGTTCCGGTTGGTGTCAAAGCTGCTGCTGTTCGTTCCTTCATTCACACGGTTTTAATCTAAAAAGTCTCCGTAAACTGTTCTAAGCAGAATTTATGAGTCATTACATTCGTAGCATGTCTGTTAGTTTGTCTGCTTCCGTATCTTATATTTAATTTTTAGTCTCCTTCTGCTGTTTCCACAGATTAGCGTTTTTGCTTACAGCATCTTCCAAGAAGCAGGAATTCCTGAGGACAAGATCCGGTATGTCACACTGGGAGTCGGGGCTTCGGAAATCCTCACCTCCATCACGTGTGTAAGTTACAAATTACATCCTCACACACACACACAGCAGTCAGAAGACAACAGCACCTACACTTTTGCAAGCTATATGAATAGGCAAATTAGACTGGATTCCTATTCCAATGTATTACAATACATTTGCATATTAGAATATGATTGGCTCATAGATTTTATGATGCAATAACACTTTTAAAGCACACAGCATTTAAAGTTTAGGATGCTCTTTAAAAAAATGATGCTGCATCATCACTAAGAGTAAAGCTAACTAAATGTGATGTCGTAATGTCGCTGTATGATGTGTTACCCTTCTTTCACACAGAGCATTATGATCGACCGTGTTGGAAGGCGAGTGCTGCTTTGGGGAGGTTTCGGGATCATGGCAGCCATTATGGTTTTGCTCACCATCACACTTCAGCTAAAGGTGATTCTTTGTTCTTTCACACCAATGTATCCTTATTTTTTTTTGTTTGTTTTATTTCCCCTTTAAATTTGAATTCCCTGTATTGAAATTTATACGTATCATGTACTCATGTTTATAGAGATGTGTGTCACTTTGAGATTCATTTTGAACTTGTGACTAAAACAATTTTCATAAATGATGGAAAATCAATTAGAAATTTGTCCTGTTGAAATCCTTCATGTTTTACGGAGCTTTCCTCCCTTTTCCCTTTTCACCATTTCCTGTTACTAGGATTATGATTTGTGGGTTCCGTACACCAGCGTCTGCCTCGTGTTTCTCTTCGTCATCTCCTACGGAGGAGGACCGGGTAAAAAACACACAGTGTGACAAGCTGAGATATAGATGCTTAAATCTATATCTTATAAGATGTTTATATACTTGAAAGTATGATACATTGGTTTGTCTTTGCTCGACAGCTGGAGTCTCCGTGCCGCTCAGTTACGAGATGTTTGTCCAGTCGTATCGCTCGGCCGCCTTCATGTTTCTGGGACTTATAATATGGGCAGGCTTCACTGTATTCGGCTTCCTTTTTCCGTTTCTCCTTGTAAGTTAGTCACATGCACTTAGAATGGTAGTAACTGCTGATTACTGTGCATATAAATATATAAATCTCCAAGGAGACAGCCTTATTGTAAAAAGTATTAACTTTTACATATCCACAATACACTGGAGGAACCCTGGAGAAAGATTCATGTAACCTTTTCACCCCAAATGTGTGTGACGTTACAGCAGTGGTCTTCACTATTTTTTTCATGTGAGCCACACTGATAGGACAAAGTCAATAGGAGAGCCACTTTCACCGCAAAGTATGCCAAGTTATTCAGTCTTAAATAGCTTATCTGCTTAAATACAATGTACAATATTGCAATACAATAATTACTCGAGTTGCGGATGACGCATGCTCCCCATCAGTTACCTCTTTTGTCACTGTCACATTGCTTTGTTGCTGTTCATTTTGTGCGCGGGATTGTTTGATAAGAAATCGATCCATTTTTTAGTCCGTGTGTGTACAGTAAACACAAGTTGTTAACTAGCATGAAACACAAACTAGCTTCTAGCAGGCCGCCAAAAACTGGCTATTGCGCAGAACGCAGTGAGTCAGTGACGAGTCAAATAATATATATAAATATATATTATTATTTGTAATAGAGCACATTCGTTTTTCTATGCTTCCCTGATTGTTTTTCTGCCATGCGAGCCGCATATTAAAGCTTGGCGAGCCGCAGGAGGCTCGCGAGCCGCGCAATGAGTAACACTGCGTTACAGGAATCTAATCACCAGTGGGCTGTTGTGATAAAACGGTAACTTATCACCCCAGAGTTGATTTTTTTCTCCATAACATAATATCATGATGTTTTATTATTTCCTACACCACAGCACTAAAACAGCTTTATCTCAAAGAGTTACAGGTGCTTTTTCTATCCATTTCTAGTTACACTTTATGTTGTGGTTATAGTAAACACTGTAAACCGTAGCAACTGTTTCCCAGACGAAGAAATGCATCTTGTCAGAATAAAGACCATCCGAGACATTTTTAAATGTAAGCTAGTTTCTATTACTATAGAAACAATCATGTTACAAGCAGGACGTTAATATAAACAGTGCAGCTTGAATTACTGTCAGAGATGCCGAGGCAGGGATAGGAATTGAACAATAATTCACCGGTGCTGTGCTAGAAATGAATATAAACAATACAGTACAATACAAAGAGTTCAACTCAGCTACCCTGCACTATAATTCGCACATTTAACGTGCATAATTATAGCTATTTAAAACGTCCCCTGTTGCAGTCATAGGTATGAAAAGCAGTATAAAGGAATAAAGATTATAATCCTGCCTGGTCTTTCTGTTCTGATTGTTCAACCATAGAAAAGCCTGAACAAAACCTCACAGAACTCTCTTGTGTTCCTCAGAATACCATGAAGTCCTTCAGCTTTTTGATGTTCTCCTGCGTTTGTCTGGCCGCATCTCTTTACGCCGTCTTCATACTGCCGGAAACGAAGAGCAAAACTCCACTGGAGATCGCTGAGGATTTTAGAAATATCCGAGTGTGTGGCTCTGCGATTGAAGAGAAATGTTTGGAGACAAAGCTGTGAAAGATTTATGTTAAACCTAAATCATAAAAACAATAAAATCTGAACACAAGCTATAAAAACACACAAAAAAAATCAAATTTGAACATAAATTATATATATATATATATATATATATATATATATATATATATATATATATATATATATATATATATATATATAAAAATACATTTGATGTTCAAATTAGAATTTTTTTGTGTGTTTTTATCATTTGTGTTCAAATTCTAAGGTTTTTTTTGTGTTTTCATAATTTCTGCATAAATTTCTAATTATTTTTGTGTTTTTATGATTTATGCTCAAATTTTAATGTTATATATTTTTTTTGTTTCTATTAAAATTTTCTTGCTTGTGTTTGTATGGGTTTTTTGTGTTGATATGTTCATATTTTAATAATGAAATAATCTCAGTACCGTAAAACCACGTAGTACTGTTTTACACTCAAATCCTTAATCAGACTCTGTACAAGTTCAGTTGAACATGTGAAGAATTTGTCTTTAAACCTGAATTAATTTATTTAAAAGAACACCAATAAGCCATATATTTAAAGCTGAAACATCTATTTGCTCTGTTAAAATAGTATTTTGATGAATCTGTAACCAAGAACACACTCTTAAAGCAGTTAGCTACTTGTGCTTTATTCCAGCTAATCATTACCAAGCTAGCTCGCTAGCTAGCTAGTGAGTCTGTGGTTTTGTTAGCTTTAAGGAATGTTTTTTTTTTAAACCTTAAAACCTATAAAACCCATATAAGTCTGTTCATTCTCAGTAATTGTGTATAGTGGGTTGGATGCAAATTGGATGTATTGTGCCCGAGGTAATGGCGCTAACTGTTAGGTTGCTGCTAGAAAATAGCAACATCAAGTAGCCATATTGTGATTCTGTGGTATTTGTTTCTCAACTTGTTTTTAGATGTAGTAAGGCTGGAATTTTGCAGAGATCTGAGGAGAAATCCTCTGGGATTTTAAAGTGAGCTCTCATTATAAACTCCACCTCATTGTCCAAACTGATCTTCATCTGCATTTCAATTCTGTGCCATGAAATTACAGCTCAGTGGCTTTAGGAGTCCAGCGGGATTTCCCGTCAGGCTTCAGTCGTCCTTATCTCCGTCTGCCAGGCAGCACTTTTCAACTCTGAACTCATTTAGTCTTTAAATATACACCGTGTGCTATTCGTAGACAAGGACGTCAGATTGTGATGGACATCATCGCGTGACTAACGAGACGTTTTATCGTCCCTCGGCTGCCAGTCCTTATGTGTGTAAAACTGGGGTTTTAATCGAGAGGGTGTTTATTCCCTTCACATTCATGTGCTAATGTCAACTGCCCTCAAAGCCCTGATGGGACGAATTTAATGACACCAACGTCAATATTTAGCAGCAGAATCTTCAAATCCAGCAATAAATGACTTTATAACTAAATAACAAATCCTTCACTCTGTGCTGGAATTTAAAATGAAATAAGCTTGTACTATAAAGTACCTGTAAAGTCACATTTTTCTTTCTTCCATCCAATTAAACCCACATTTCTAGTGCCATGGTAGTTTATGAGGTGAGATGCTACGACCAGGGAGACGGATCTTCAATGTTGAGATTCAAATGTCAAAAATCCACCAAAAAAGAGGTGTACTATAAAATTTTGGGCATCAACAGTAGTAAAAGGCAATAAAGAGTCCAATAAAGAGTATCAGGTGTCGGCTGGACCGCAGAATGCGGAAGGTCGACTGGTTTATTCCTCTCAACAGCAATGCCAAGAAGACAAGTACATTCAAGAGTCTACAAGGTTGAATGTTGGATGAGGATCAAATCAAGAACAGCTGCCTGATTTTGCATGATTCACGTCTCAAATCCACTAATAAGGAAATGTTTGCAGGTATGATTCAACAAACCCTCATTACTGTATCTCAAACTCACAAGAACGTTCGAGTTTATCCAAACCAATTGTTTTGGGGTGTTTGTTTTATGTTCAAATTTCATTATGTTTTTGTGTTTATATTCAAAATTTCGTTTTTTTGTTTGTATTTTTTGTGTTTATAATTTATGTTCAAATTTAAACATATATAATATAATGGCAGCTCCATCGTGACCGGCTCCTTGGAGTATAATCTGACATGGAGAACACGTGTATCATCCAATCTGGCATCAGATCCGACTACAAAGTCATCAGAGATCATCTTGTTCACCGTGACAACTGGTTTAAGTATGACAATAAAATGACGATGGGTAAACTCACCATATCCTACAATTTTGTTCACTTTTCCAGAACTTTCCAAAAATTTCCAGAGCCGACAGAAGTCCGAGAGATCTTTAAGGAACCAGTGCGTTGGAGCAATTAGACTGGTTAGTGAATTGTAGTACATCTGAATGGTCAGATGGAGGAGGTGTTTATCTTCAGAATAGAGAGACAGAGAGAGAGAACTGAAACAAAACACGATGAAAAAAGAAATCCTTGTGTAACTCTTACAATGTTCGGAAAGTCCAAAACCAGCAAATTAATCCTAACCTGATATCTAGTGCGGCGCTGATTAAACCTTCATACGTACCATGATGTGAATGTGAGTAACATCATAGCCGTGATTCATACAAGAGCAGCCAAATCTTTTGAGCCAAGTGCTTTATCAGACAGGAGAATTTCGTCCTTGTCTACTAGAGCGTCGGGGACAATCAGCTAAGGAACGAACGCAGCGCTAATTCCGTACTGACAATGACGAGCACTTTGACAGCACGATAGAGCTTCTGTCAGCAAGACAAAGTCACTGGCAGCTGCACAGTGACAGTGTGAACTGTTCAGGTCTGAGGGGCCAGGACAGGTTGCCGAGGTATAATTAGGTCCATTAGCATGATTATGAATGTGGATTTGAGCTTCTTCCTGACTGAAGGTGTCCGTTATTCGTCTGGATGTGAGCGAGCGAGCGTGGGGGCAGATGGCCTTTGTTTCTCCATCACGAGGGAGACAATGTGACGTTCCTGTCTTTTTCAACAAGTACAGCATACACTCTTCTTCGCCGTCTGGTATCATCGATCTAGCAAACGGGCCGATAAATAACGAGAAAAACCATTTCGATTTCTATTAGCATTAAATCAGCAGCCAAATGGACGAACGTCTTGCATTTGCTCATTTTTTTAGAATCATTTCTAATTAGTTATATGAGAAAGGTGTACAAACTCAAAACAATCTAGGGTCAGGTGAATGGACTTGATTCAGATACACAAAAAAATGATAATTTTAGGTACAAATTACACCGATTTGAAGTAATTCACTTACATAAAAGTAGGGAGCTAGAAAATTTACATCATCTGGTCCTTGAGTATGAGAGTATTTACTTTGCAAATTACATCTAGGACAAATCTGAGAATGTTTCATTTCTTGTTTGTTTTTGTGTAAATGAACCACAATGAAGAAGATACCGTTAGTTGCTAATTTACTGGGGTTTTAGTAGCTCGCTAGATTCATAGGCTGGCTAATTCATATAGGTTTTTAACTACTTAGCTATCTAGAGAATTTCTGCCTTGCTCGTTATCCTGAGTGTTACCTCAAAGTATATTCAAGCGTCCCAGAATTCGAACGACACGCAATCGCTCAGTATCAAACACCGAAGCGACATTTTAAGATAAAAACAGTTGTAAAAAGAAAAAAAATAAATTTTAGTCAGCTAGTGAAATGTTCATGCCTTGGTTCGTAGGTCATCACATGTTCTTTACAGTATTTTAAATTTTATACATCGGCTCAGAGCTGCTTATCTGTCTTCACCGTCTCAGACGCTGCTACTGCCGACTTTTGATTTTGTCTAGAAGTGACATTATTTCAAAATTCTTAATTTTACTCTGTATTTAAAATTGTAATTTTTCACCCCTGATCTTGCCATGTGTCCAAAAAAAACAGTGGAAAATGATTATTAACACTTCATGATGTACACCAAAACCTCCTGTTTATTCTAGGAGCCTACAAATAACAGAAAACACTCCCGGCTTAAAATGTGCGGTCTGGTGCCACCCCGTTTGACCGGGTGCCCTTAGCGAGTGCTTGGTATGTTCACCCATTCAGAGAGCTGGAAGGTCAGGGCAGATAGCAAGCATGTGCAGTGTTTGGAGATTAGAAATGCTGGACCCAAGATCTTAGGAACACCATTAGTATTCTCCAGAGTGACAGAGACATGATCCAAAGCTCTTATCAGGATTAGCAGCACCCTAATCCAGAAATTCCTAATTCTTTTAGAGACTTCCTGTTGATTTACGAGCCACAAATGGGCTCCAGTGAAGCATGGACGTTTCTCAGAACAGACCCACGTGTGTTGTGCGAGTGGGCGTTATGAATCAACGTGCCACCAGTTCACACTACAGAGAACATCTCAGAGTGTGTGACTGAACAGAACAGAACAGAACAGAACAGAGTAAACCAACAGGAAAGAAAAAGTGTTAAAAAGTAATAAAACAAGACAGGACGTGCTGTTACAGGATCCCTGTTGATTATTTTCCTCTAACAGCACCGCATGGAGTGTTTTTGTTTCTCTTACAATACAGCAGCCACACTAAGTTAAGTTAATAAGAAAACAAATACAGCATACACCAAACAACGCGATTTTTTTCCCCACTGGCAACGAATCGTATAAATGAAAGCTGACACTGGAGACTCCTTCCGCAAACCAGGATCTCCAGGATTTTTAAATAGGATCATCGCTAAATCAAGAAAACAGGGACATGTGAGCATCCTAACCCAAAGCTCTTCCAGTTCTACCAATTTGAACAATTTTCCTCGAAACAGGAAGCGGTAAGTCTGTGGTTAAGACGGCGGACGGCTGGTGGGAAGGACGTGAATTGAAGTCACAGGACCACCGAGCGACTGCTGTTGAGCATGACCTTTAACTGCTCAGCTATATAAATTAGATAAATCTAAGACGTTCTGGTTAAGTTCTGTTTTTTTTTGGCCACAACAATCTGTGAAAATCCTGCAGGGACTGAATAAACAACCACTTCCTTTCCACAGAAACCTTGAAAATTATTTTATATTTATTTTTCAGTCTTACATTCTATAGTTATTCCACCATACAATCTGGTGACTGAGCTGCTGGTATAAAAGCGATGATGTGTTGTGCAGACAGACAGAGCTTAAACCCTATCTATCTCTTTGTGTGGAATTAACATATGTTCCTGTACACATTCAGCCCTGGAGACAGAATGTATGTGTCTTGACATAACTAGGATACGCTGTCTAATTGGAGATGTAGGGAATGGGAACGCTGATCGCTTAAAGGGCATTATTGCCAGCCTTGATTATGTGACATGGGAAGCGCACCAAGGCGTTTTTAGACCAAGCACAGATTTATTCGCTACAACACATCGTTAACAGTTTCAACACGCTATTTACGCCGATGGATACTAAACCAAGCTGGCAACCGAATCCCCACCAGGAGAGGATGAATCCCAGAACTGATCCAGGGTCAGCACTCGTTTGCCTCAGTGCTAATTGAAGACACATGATGAGGAGCAGACTGGATATCTCGGTCGGTTGCAGTCACACGATTCCTATTCACGGGTTGCTGTTGCGGCGCCATTAACATTCCTGCGTCTTACAGTTGCGAGTAATTAAACAAAGCTATTTTAAGGCCGAGAGTGCTAAGCGGTAATTTGGCGCAGTTTGACTTTAAACACAGATGATTACGGATTTCAGCAACCTTCGAAACAGACTCCACATCCTCCCCTTAAAGGGAATAAATAGCAGATACGGGAGCTATTCAGGGAAGCTGACTCGACACGAGTCAGGGCCAAGAAAAACAACGTTTTCAAGAGAAAGATCAAATGCAGATATGGGATGACCTCATTCATTCATTTATATTCATTTTCAAGAAATATACATTACAAAAGCTCTTATAATATCTCCATGGTTTGTTTTAACTCATTATAGATTGATTTGGTGCTAAAATTAGCGAAGGACCCTTTTTGATGTGACTCAAGCATACATTGAGTAGCTCGTAGCAAGAAGAATGAGAATTCTGAGAATATGGATCACTATTTGGTTACATGGAGGACTGGTTCTGTTTAAGACTCAAAACATCTGCAGGAAATTCCAGGTGCTGAAATATTTTAACAGAATATTTATTTGTTGTGCCACGAGGCTGCATGTTCTCCCTGACCCTGTGTAGGACAGGAGGTACAGAACACAGATGGACTGATGATTCATGATGACATCTTTTATAAAAACAGGACAACGTTCCAGAGTACACGTCTTAACCGAGGAATAGCCGTGTACTCTATACTTATACTACCAGAAAGAGACACACATGCTTGTGGACAATGTATTTCTCTGCAACATTGAATGAAAAAAAATTCCATCAAAAGGTTTACAATTTTTTTACGATTCTCTTTAGATTGACAAGGTTCCTGAGGTTCCAGAACAAGATTACAAGGCTATAACCTACAAGATTTAATATCTGCTTAAGGATTTGGGAAGAAAATGACCAATCGTTTAGAAGGTAATAAGTACATGAAGGTTACAGCTCGTTCTCTGGCTTTATGGCGCTTTTCCTTACCGGTTCATGTAACTTTCAGCAAACAGGAAGTGGGATGAGTTCAAGACACAAGACTACCAAGCTACAGCTGACAAACAAGCCCCTTAACTGCCCCAGTTAAAATGGCATGTACTAAACGCCATGGATAAAAAAAAAAACAAGTTTTATTAAGAGGTTTTTGTGTTTTTAAGAAAATGACCAACCTTATCAAACGGTCACAGATGATGTTTTAAAATGTAATAAATGTAATGTAATGTTATAAAAAGTCCGTCTCTGACTTTACGGTGCGTTTTCTCAGTGACCAACTGCAGTGCAGCCCTCAAACCGCAAGAAGAATATAGCCTTATTAACTGCTCCTAAAGCTTAAGAACTCCGATGCCAGTTTAACGTGGCGTGAAGCGTGGCCATAAACCACAGTTCATTTTTAACAAAAACCTGTAGCCGTGCACATAGCGTGAAGTGAACGAGTGCTTTAAACTCATGCTCCAAGTTTGAAACAGCTTCGGTATGGGTATCGACTCGTGCAAACGAGCTTGATTCAGCAAAAAAAAAAAAAAACTCTTGATGGTTTTCATTAGTGAATTGGACATGGTGTGTTTTGAAGGGATTCTCATATTGTTTCGTTCCTCTGCACTTATCCCGCAAGATTAAACAGTGAACACTGACTCCGGATTTACCAGAGTAAATAGTCAATATAATTATTCACTAGACTCAACAAGGAGTCTTGGTGAAACTGCTGCATTTTTCCAACAAAATGGGGGGAAAAAAAACAACAGACGATATCCTGTGAAGCAGACATATCAAGGGAGATATAATGAGATTTGACTGCTTGTGCAGATGTAGTCTACAGAGACACACCACAAGCCAGACGGTGGCATCTTCCAAAGCATATTTCCTTTCATTAATCAAATCGCTTCGTACACGAGCGAAGCTTTCCCAGGACAAATAGAAAATAAGAGAGAGCTGGGGTGTATGCAGCTCTGATGAGGTTCGCATGCCGAATTAACGCTGCTCGATACGTCCTCCATCAATGCACAGAGAAGCCCGAGAGCTCGGTTTCTTCTCACTACTGCAAACAATGAAGCTCCTGTTTTGTTTCAAATTCTAAAAAAAAGAAGAAAAGCTTGTCTCGTGGACTTTCGAGAAACATAAAAACAAGCCACGCAGCTGAACGTCAACCCGTATAGGTGTCGTCCGATTGGCTACAAATCCTTCTTGTTTTCATTTCCATCCTATAATATTTGGCACTGCTGCTACTGAATACAGACAAACCATCTCTTCTGACCGGAAGGGTGGGAACCCAAGCAAGAACGAGAAACCAGCATCATCCCACCCAGTCATTCTCCCAGTCATTCGCCCTTAATCAAGTTCACATGTTTATGCAGCTGGTTTCTACAATAACTTTTGTTTTTTTGTCCACATTCACCACATTATACAATACACACATTTTAAAGACGGACATTCCATAAAGATGAACACAAAGACATCTAAAGCCTCGTGTCTGTCAAGGATATTAGTGCTTCACCACATTTAATCAAGTCATTCCTCAGGAGTCAACATGGCTACACGAGTCGATTTCCCAACACAGCATTAGAAGCACTTTAAGGCTACTTTATACAGGTCGATAAACCGGGGTCTTATAAGTTTACTGCACGTCACGCTGCTCAACACGGTGTCAATGACATTCTGGTTCCGTAGCAGACTGTGTGATATCAATTTGCACACTTGCAATAAAAGGTTTTGGCTCCCGGTGGCATTTTTTACGTTTGTTGTAGCAGTGTTGAAAATTTGAAGATTTCCGACGGAACTAGCTCAAAGATCCTAATGCTGAGCGAGTCATTTAAAAAAGTGTGCATCTATTTTTCACTCACTCACTCTCACTCATTTTGTACTGCTTATCCAAACTACCTCAGGTCACGGGGAGCCTGTGCCTGTCTCAGGCGTCATCGGGCATCAAGGCAGGATACACCCTGGACGGAGTGCCAACCCATCGCAGGGCACACACACACACTCTCATTCACTCACGCAATCACACACTACGGACAATTTTCCAGAGATGCCAATCAACCTACCATGCATGTCTTTGGACCGGGGAGGAAACCGGAGTACCCGGAGGAAACCCCCGAGGCACGGGGAGAACATGCAAACTCCACACACACAAGGTGTGTGTCAATCATTTTTCTAAAAGCATCCGACAGACTGAATTTCCAGATTTTAATAGATATTTTAGTCAATTTATATGGAGATTTGATTAATGCTCATGGCAAAACTCCTCATTAGCCAAATACTGGCAGACTAATTAACACAGTGTGATTGCCGTTCATCATATGGGGCACCAAGATCTCAGTATTGTACTGCGGTTCTAATGAAAAACAGCCCTATTATTAATATTAAATGTTACCACAGTTAGATTTAGAGCCCATCCATGCATCCATACATATTCTGTTGTGCTAATCCTACAAAGGGTCATGGATCTATCCCGGGGGCAGATGGCAGATGTGCCAAAATTTAAAGACGCCAATCAGCCTACAGTTCATGTCTATGGCCTGAGGAAGAAAACTGCCAAAGCACAGGGTGATCACGACTAAGACGCTTCCCCCCCCAACTATTTCTAACATTCAGTAATATCATTAATCTGATCTGCTCTGATAATGTGTCGATTAATATAGTTATAGTTTCTCTACTACACAATGACGGAATTAATCAGCGTAATAAAATTCCGATCAAAAAAAAAGATTTGTTACTTAAAGGTGTAGATCGCGGTTATGAAAGGATTCGTGTTTGTTAGCACTTTGTAACAGCAAGCTTTCTGACTCAGGAAAAAAAAAAAGACTGAAGAGAGAAGGAATGTTAGAACGCTAACAGTTAACAGGAACTAACTTAATTTTTGGACGTAACTTTAAACGAATAAAAAGAGCATAAAAGAGGGATAGATTTCTCCATCGTTGATTAGTTTCCTGTTATAGCAAACCCGGTTGCGTCGTGTCCTTCGTGATACGTATCGTGTGACTTTACAATTTTTAAATTTGATTAGGATTCAATAACGGTGTCAGAGGGAATATTTCTTTAGCAAAAGCTAACATTTAGCACCGGTGCCAGAAGCGCGAGTCTACTCTGAATCTCAGTATGTCAAAGCGAGGGCGAAATGAATCAGCTTTGTGAAAAGGAAACGTCTGAGTAACGGTGGGCAGACGACGCCTCGTCGCCGTGTTCTGATGCATTTATTCATTGAGCAGATGGTGAGTGAGTTGGTTTTTTTTTTGTTTCCAAAGACCATGTCGTGCTCTGATGATCTGGAACCAACAGCTATCAGTCAAACTACTTGATGAAATGCACTTTTAATTTCCAAATACAGGACAAAAACCAGCAAAGTAACTTGCATGCGTTCCTATGGAATCTCTACATTATACTTAATACATAAATGATTCTATTGTTACAAAATATAAAAAATATGTGTGTATACATTTACATTATATTTCACTTTACATCCTTAACTTAAGTGTATTTATTCATTCGTTTACTAATATACACATCGTAATTACTCAATCGACTCATTTGGAAACACACTGCAAGGAGAAGTGGCGTGAAACTGGGCCGGCTATAAATGGAAGAAAACTAAACGCACTTGCACGTCGACTGCGGAAAGACCGGGCAAAACCTTTTCAAAGAATTGATTACTTAGGTATATCAAAATTAAACAATGATGCAAAAGCGTAATCTTAAGCGGTGACGTTACTGCATATCGCTTACTGACAACCACACGATACTGAAAAGCAGATTCAGGCGAAGAGAACTGTTGGCTTGTTATACGTGAGTGCAGCAAGAGCGTAGGTTAGGAAATGATACAGTTTTTGCTTTTCCTGCGCTTGCGAGTGTGTAATTGTCCTCGAGTTCCAAGGTGACCGGATCCTACGAGTCCTGTAGAACTGTACTTGTGCAGTAACTCCTCACTGGTCATATACCTTAGGTTAACAGGTTTGGGAATTGGCTCTCCCAAGAAATAGCCTTCGTCCTCGGATTCGGAAGATGAAGAACAGGTAGAGCACCAGTCGTCATCGTAATCGTATTGATCCCAGGCGTAGCGACCCATGTGGCGCTGCGGAGCTGGGTTCTGAAGCGTAAGGTCTGAAGTCGTGCGAGGGCACGGCCTGAACGGCTGCTGCCTCATTCTAGAATCTCTAATCCCACCGCTTATTTGATCCCGCTGACCACGTGGAGGAGGAAATCGATCATAATCCTCGCATACGCGTAGTTGTGATCGCTCCGGGATAGCCGGAGGTTGTTGGGCTGCCAAATTGAGCGCGTTTTCAGAACGAGAACGACGGGAACGCCGTGCACGGTGATGATGTCTTCGTCGCGGCTCTTCCGGTTCACGGACGCGCCGATGGGTCCGTTCACTCATGGGTGCCAATCGGGCATTGTGAGCACTGCTCACTGAACTTGCCCTGTCCTCTTCCTGATAGGTGAAGCCCGGTGGTAGAATGGTGATCCCAGGAGACTGCTGGGAATAGGGAAGCTGATATTTCACTTGTACCGATGGCTCCATCTCTAGGTAAGGCTGCCTGGTGGTGAGACTGTGGAGAGATTCTGAGCTGTGGAACTGCACTGAAGAGTTCAGGGTGCCCATGTTGCTCTTCTCCGAGACGTTCATGCCGGAGTCTTTACTCAAGTCGGGCATAGAGAAGCGGGACAAGTGCTCCTGCCTCTTACCGCCACCGTCTGCCGAGATTCCTGCATTTGACACAAGAAAAGGTAAAAACAATGTGTGCATATACAAGGGAAGAAACACAAATAAATTCATCATGCCAAGCCAAGGCAAGTCAAGAGCTACCTGTAGCATTTGACAGAGCTAGCGACTCCATGGAACCGCGAGGTGTTTGCTCCATTGGTGTCAGCTGTTCACTAAAGCTAAGTGCACTGATGGGGTTTCTGCTGCGTCCCATCTGAGCCGCAACCTCCCTCTCTCTTTCTCTCTCTCGCTCCCGTTGAAAGGCATGCATGCTGACAGAGCGCTTGTCCACGAACCCACTGGATGGCAACTCATTGAAGCTAGCTTGCGCTTTCAGCTCGGAAGGGTAACGTTCATCCATTTCCGGCTGGAGCCAGTTCTCATTGAATGAATGTCCTTTGAGGGCAGATACAGGAGGTCTCTTGGACTGTGCAGACTCTCTGAGCTTGCTGTCTTGTTGGGCATAGGATGTTCTGATGTTGCACTGACTCAGCAGTTGCAGAGGAGTTGGCGAAGTTTCGGCGCGACTCTCATAACCATATCTATCAGGTTGCTTTTTCCAGGATGGAGGATCTCGGGTCAGACTAGGGGCCTGA
>NC_083481.1:16007023-16029523 GCF_030014155.1 Tachysurus vachellii
CACCAGCGGAAGTGGGAATACACGGGAACGCAAATCCCCCAAATCTCGAGGCTGTAATTCTAACACGACTCGACCGTACAGAGCCTCGCTCTGCCCCTGAAGAAGAGCGTGGAATGATGGTTCTTCCGCTGCTTGTCTTGGCCGTCCACTCTTTTCGAGAATTACTGGAGTAGACGTGGGTTCAGGGATTTGTTCAGCTGAAACTTTCAGCGGTCGAGATCCAATAAATTACTGCATTCCTGTCCAACAATAACAATCGGCGCTGGTGCGGTGAGGAGATCTGACGGACGCGAGCCAGCGCTCTCATGCAAACCGGCGGCTCGTGGAAATAACTGTAATCAGAGCGAAGAGATCTGGCCGTCCGCCCGCGAGTCCAGGGGTCTGGCAACCACCTTGCGCATCTCGGTACATACAGCTGGCTTTCATAACACAAAGAAGGGCTCTCAGGACATGCTGATGTTCCCCAGGACAAGAACGAAGCCTAGTTATTTACATATCCAGCTTTGTTTCGAAAGGTTATTATATTCTCAGGGACTAGGTCTCAAGTTCCTGTCTGTTGCTCGGAATAATCGCAGCCCCGAAGTGATACAAGTCTTTATTATTTATCAGATAAAGCGCCTAAAGCAACCGCAACCAAGTAAAACACCAGAACTCGACTCTGCGTTCGGGAAAGTAGCAGTTCCCGTAACTGTCTGTCCAGATTGTAAAATCATCGTATGGCTGTGAAAAAAACTGTTCTGTCCCGCCGATACTTTTTCCATTTTGAGATTTTCCATCTTAAGGGCCTTGTCTATGTGAGAGACGTTAAAATCTGGGCTTAGCTCGTCGTCCCACTTCCTTTTTCCACAAAGAGTGAAAGACAGCAGCCGGCCAGGTCGGACATGCATAAGTGGTGATGTGCTGTCCAGAATTCCAAAGCCGTCCTCCCAAAACAATTTTTTAACGTTTCGGTGAATTAATAGCACTACACAGGAGAAAGGGCAATGAGAGACAGAAACCATGTGAATCCGTGAGGGAGGACGCCTTCGGGCTATCCGCACTGCTAAGCCAACATAATTGGATCGCTAAACTATAGCCGGTCATGTGACTGTTTGGAATCTGGCGCTAATCTCTAAAATCCCTGTCTTTCACTGAGCAGGAATCCTCACTGAATCATGAGGATGGTATTATCATTGTCTTTCCATGCTTCTGGATAAAAGAGCTAATGAGAGGGAGAAATGTGCAGGCCAGCTTTCCTTTCAGCTGTAAATCTCCTTCTTCATTTCCTTTCCAGAGGTGCGCGAGCTCCATCCCCATCCCCGTCTTAGGGTGAAACTGCAGACGCCAGCGTTCTGCTTGATAACAGACTACTCGCTAATAAAGCTTTCCCTGCTAGGGAACTTCATCAAATTTATCTCACCTGGATGTTCTGGCTCCTGTTGGTCAGGAAACATAGACGCGCAAACACAGACGCCCAAACACAGACGCGCAAACCGAGGTCTTGCGGAATGCTCGGCCATCTGTCAAAAGCCGACATCGATCACGATCAGGTTCAAACCATGGACGTCCACGGCCTTTAATAATCAGCCATCGCGACAAATCAATCTTGCTCCATAGCAGCTAACTCGTTTATACCCCGTGGTGAATGCCACGTTCAGAGATCCTTGAAGGGGGGGAAAAAATGGACCACAACCGTTGGCTGACCTCTAAGGGGTAGAAAACGTAGACAGTAGACGGTGCTTTATTGGTTATCGACCTGCTATACGCTGTGCTAGTAATAAGGCCGTCTTTCAGTTTTGAAGAAAATGAAACTCGTAGCCATGAACGATTTAACTGGTCTATAAAGAGAGCCAGCCACCCGCAAACGCTCTAATAAAGCCCATGTGAGAATACGGTGGAGCCAAAAACCCAGCGCTTCTACAAGACTGGGGGAAAATGCTGGGGAAAAAGAAACACTTTTAAGCATGCTTGATTTCAGAATTCATTTTAAATGCCTGAGCTGTGTTTTATAACTTCCACTCAGAACGGTGCAGAAAACAAACACCAAAGTTTAGATTTCACTAAGAGCAGTAACGTGTTTCGTAACCTACACAAAATCCTGTGCTGTTAGTCTCCGAAGTGCCTGAGACAGTGTAAATATATATGTGTGTGTGTGTGTGTGTGTGTGTGTACACGTGTCTGAGTTAAACAGCGTAGGAATGTATATACACTCGGCAGTGCCATGTTGGGTGTGTGTGTGTGTGTATGTGTGTGTGTGTGTTTGTGTGTGTGTGTGTGAGCCTGAGACACGTTACATGCCAACAAGCTGTCTGAATCTGCTTAGACGTCTTTTCTGTCTGGAGATGAGGAGTTTATTCATACGTCTGTTAACACGGTTTATTATTTTTAACATATATTTGCAGAGATGGACTGCAGCCATGAGCAGTTTGGATCGCAGCCCGCTGACTGCTTTAAACGGCACACGGAAAGTAAACGCCTGCTTTTCAAAGATGATAATTCATCCAGTTTTCTCCGCTCAGCCGAGACGTGTTTGCTTCATTATTTCTGCAGTCCGGTACACACGTGTCCGTTATTTAATACGATCTTATGTTACGTTTGTCGTCTCGCACATAACCGCATTGGTCGCATTTTCAACGTCAGTGAAAATTCCTTCTGGCTGAAATCTTGTTGCCTTTCAAAGGTCTAGCTAATGTCTTTGTGCTCATCGTTTCCACTACATCCAGCTTCGTGGTGAAAATCAGAGATGGTTAACATTTCGCAACGTCTCACATTATGCTAAAAATAACGTGATTCTGCTTCAGTTAGTATGTTAACCTTCAACCTCGTTTTAGTCTCACTGCATCTTAAACAACATCCTCACGTGTCTGAACAAGTGGACACTGTGGCAAAGAGAGGTAGTTTTTAGGGGTCGTACCTGCTCGGGTTTGAGGCCGGGCGGCACCCAGGCGTACTCCTCCAGAGCGCAGCCCGAGTCGTCGTCGGACGTGGAGTTCCTCTGGAAGTCGTACAGCAGTTTGGACACGGTCTTCTCCATCTCCAGAGGCATGGCCGTCACAGCATGATCCTCAAGCGGACACTTGCAGTGCAGACAGATCTTCCTGAGAGATTCGGAAAACACTAATAAGTGACTTCGGTTACAAATGGAGCGAAGATATTAGGTCACGAACGCGAAGTGACCCAAATTCTCCTAAAGCCAAAACAATCTGAGATCATTACACAATCATTTCAGCGTGGTGGGTTTATTTTGCAGGGGAAAAAGATCTGCCAAAAAAAAAATCAAAAAAAAAAAATCAGGGTTTTAAACGAATCCAGAAGGACGGATCAGTCAGTATCGGGCCATCTGCTTACAATTTAACATCCAAATTAGTGACGGAAAACAAGACTTTTATAAAACACGATCCCAAAACACTTATCAAGATCCCAAATCTGGAAAAATCAGTGTACAGTCGCTATTAGCTAATTCACACTCTGTTGTTCAGCTGCTACACGTCCTGTTAAAGGGGCGGTTTGTCTTAAGATTTGAATTTTTATTATAGATTATTTTTGTTGGACAAGAAAAGCCTTCCTTTCTCTCCTTAACTGACACATTGTATTCTGGTGAACCTTGTCTAGTTGTCTCAAAGGCAGTGATAATAATAATAATAATAATAATAATAATAATAATAATAATAATAATAATAATAATAATCAAATTGAAAAGTTTTGTTTTAAAAAAGTCACAAATTTCATGCCATTATGAGGAGGTTTATGTAAGATCTTCTGAAATCATCTTCTGTTGAAGGTTTTTTAATTTTAAAGAAGCTGTACAAACTTTCAGCATTTAAATGTGCTGTCAGAATTCGTATTTATTGTACAATACTGAAAATAGATATCTTACAACAGCCTTTATCACCATATTCACAACAGCTATAATAATAGATTATCCTTTAGACCTGTGGGACAATTTCAGGGCCAAAGAAAATGCAAAGAGAATAACTAAAGAGAATAACTAAAGAGAATAACTAAAGAGAATAACTAAAGAGAATAACTAAAGAGAATAAAGAGAATAACTAAAGAGAATAACTAAAGAGAATAAAGAGAATAACTAAAGAGAATAACTAAAGAGAATAACTAAAAAAAATCTAGATCTGTGGACAAATCTGTTCATATTCCCAGATTTCTTCTTTTAAATTGTGCGATTGTTCAAGATCTAGACGCACTTGTAAAAAAACGCAACCTGTACCTTTAACGCTGACTCAGACATGTCTCAGACAGTGATTTCACACACACACACACACACACACACACACACACACACACACACACAGTCCTGTTATATTGTATTCTTGTCAGAAAAGCCTGCATTGGGTTACAGTGGCACTTCACATGCAAATACACACAACAAACCCCCACCTCACACTCTGGTGACTAGGCCAGACTTGCTTACAACAGTCACTAAAAATTAAATAAAAAACTGTCTCACACACACACACACACACTCTCGTCAAATGCTTAACATCTGGTTAGTCTCCACTAGGACAGATGTGGTCATGCCAAACCTCACTCCCTGGCTCTAGAGGCCCCTGGTCAGATCTCTTAACCTCATCTGCCTCAAAAGTATGGACAGAACACAGACCAAATCCCGTTAGCACCTCGGGCACCCTGCAGGCGCTGCGGCGTCGGGGAGCGAAAAAGGAAAAATAAATAACTCTCTTACATAACCACTGCCTGGAGGAGCCTACAAAGTGCAGGCATTCTGCTGAAAGTGGGCGGAGTCTGTCAGCAAGAGACCACGCCCTTCGTGATGTCATGAAAGCTTCCATGGCAGGATAAATCTGATCGATCAGACAAGACTTTTCCATTGAGGCATGTTTCTAAAAGAGACGAGCAACGTCGTGCTGTACCTGTATAATACCTGCATGTCCCCCGCCCCTCCCCCACACCACCTTTGTCACCCGTCTGTTTCTGTGGTTTCTGTATGGAAACGAAGGCTTTGCGTGTGAATGAGTCTGTACTCCGCACGAAAGGACGCAGGACCAGATATACAAAATGTTGCTTGCTTGTTTGGTGCCTTGTGCACAGAGACACTTTGCAAGTCAATGGACGTGTCTCCTGTGCTGAGAACTGGGACTGAAGACAGACTCATAAAACTGGATAAGTTCTCTAATATCAATGAGAGGTGAGTGAGTGAGTGAGGGAGGAAGAAAGAAAGAAAGAAAAGAATAGAGAGAAAGAGAAGAATAGAGAGAAAGGGTGAGAGGGAGAGACAGAGGAAGGAAGGAAGGAAGGAAGGAAAGAATAGACAGAAAAGAAGGAAGGAATAGACAGAAAAGAAGGGAAAAAGAAATAAATTAGGAAAGGGAGGAAGGAAGGAAGGAAGGATAGAAAGGAGGTTTTAAGAACAGTAGAAGAGGGAAGGTAAGGAGCGTTCAAGGATGAGAAAGAAAAATGGGCAAAAGCAAGGAAGAAAGGAAAGAAGGTACTAAAGGAAGGATGGATGGAAGGGGAAAGACTGAAGGATGGGGAAGAAAAAAGGAGAAAACTAAGGACGGGATAGAAGGAAGGAAGGACAAAGGATGAAATGAATAAATAGAAAGAAAGAAAGAAGGAGAGGGAAGGGAAGGAGGATGGAAGGATGGAAGGGGAAAGACTGAAGGATGGGGAAGACTAAGGAAGGGATAGAAGGAAGGAAGGACAAAAGATGAAATTAATATATAAAAAGAAAGAATAAAAGAAAGAAAGAAAGAAAATTCATTTTTAAAATTTTTTTTTTTGAAAGAACAATAAAAATTAAAAAAGACACAAAACCATAACAAGCAGAAAGGGTTAAACTTCCTCTTCTAGTTGACAGAAGCAGGTTGGCGGTGCTGACGTGGCCAGTTTCTTCTTTTTTTTAGAAATGTATTTAGTAGGAATTTATTTCCTTATTTGTTCAGTCACCAAGCTGGCTTTGTATTATATCTGTTCTTACTGCTCCTCTGTTAAAAAAGGCTACATTATTAATCGAGTATTAATCTGATCAAGCCTTGGACCGTCAATACCTCCATCCAATCTGGAGCCTCAGGTGAGTTTCCTGACAGAGCGCACGGTTCGTTTTCTCCTGGTCGAGGAAGCCGAATGTTGCAGCAGCTGCTTCAGCGAGGACAAGGACAGTTTAGTGTGTGTTGAGAGTGAAGGAACATTTCACCCAAACAGTCCACTATCAGTAATGATGGATGAGAGGAAGCAGGAGCTGCAGCAATAATGAGCTCATGCTAAATGCTCCCCATTAGCTATAACTGTGTAGCGCTTGTGACAGCTTTTTTTTCCCTTTTGCAGAGACAGCATTCATATCATTCTGAATGAAGCAGTGTCCAGGGTAATTAATAAAACAAGACTTGTGCTTAGGTCCAATTTTTATTCAACAATAAATAAGCCTCTGAAATGCCTGAGTTTAACTGTCTGGGTCAAGCTACCAACATTGTTAAGCCTGAAATATGTCATTAGCATACTTAAAAAAAAGCGTTTAGCTAAATTCTGGCAATTCAGTGTCAATCTGACATCAGAGGGACATTTTTATTTCTAGATGGTTCTCTGAAAATCAAACATGTTGGAGATTTTTATTGGAACTCATAGATCCAGAATGCATTGCAGTTAAGGCAGAGACTCGGGTCGGCTAGCTAGCGACGTACAGGGATCTAACAGACTTCATCGCTTTCTTTAGGTAAACATGTAGCAAGGGTAAAATCCCACTGCACTGCTTATCAGAAGGTTAAACTGCATTATGGGTAATGTAGGAAACTATAGGTAATGTAGGAAACTAGAAATAAGTGGCTTGGGAAGGATTCATCTTTTTACAGTGTGAGGTTGTACAAATAGAGCTCTGGAAACGGTGTGGCACCAATTTACTTTACTGTGCTACAAATTAAAAAAACCAAGATGAACAGATTTAAAAAAAACGAGGGCAGGATCTTTTCTCAAAGATGAAATGTCGTCACTCCGTAGTCCACGATTGATCGCAGAAAGCAGCGACAAATTGATTTTCCTTTAGTGAATATATTTCTCCAGGTTTAAATTTCTGATTTAAAGCTCTCAACGCTCGACAGACGGATAGCTCAAACTGAGCACGCTGATTTCATTACAAAACCCTGCGCTCACAGGAGACCTGCACTGACAGCCTTCGGAAACACGACCCCGCCTTCGCTAGCCAGACATGAAAGCGGCTGTCCTGTCCCCGGAGTGGAGGGCGGACTGCTGCCAGCCTGCGAGGCGTCCGGAGAGACGGTGAGCCGCGTTCTCGTGATGCGAACAGACAGACGTTTGCATTCCAGCTTAATAAGTGAGCTTTCACGTCGTATTCGAACAGCAGATGTGATGTTGCTGCTGGACTGGTCTCTGCTGTGTTTAACAATAGCTACAGGCACAACACATGGAGCGCTTCATCAGGTTTATGGGTAATTCCGTGCGGTTTGCAGGCATGAACCAGGTTTGTGTGATATTTGAAGAGAAATTCCACATCGCCAGCATACCTGTAAGGCACGCAGGATTTCCATAGCATCACTCCCAACAGACAGCTGGCAACAGACAGCAGAGCAAACTCTCTCTCTAACTCTCTCAGATTACTTTTCCTTTAAACAATCCAAAAGAGTGATTTTAAAACAAATCCCCACCCAGTTTTAGACTTTAATACAAGCAGAAACTGCACATCTACTGGATCATAGAACCCTCAAAAGAGCAGCATCCGTTTTTCAGACAAATCTGATTTGGTATGGTGGAGATGTGGAGGCCACGCCTCCTTCACTAAAAACTGACATATGCATAAGCCACGCCTCCTTCACTTGGACATGATGGATATTGTAGCCACACACCCAAAGAAACCACGCCTACATCACTCAATCTAACAAAGAGGCCACACCTTTTCGTCGGGCCTGACAAGACACGGAAGCCACGCCTCCTTTGTTTGAGCTGGCAATGAGACCACGCCTTTCCACAGATTCACAGGCCACGCCCCTTTGACTGAAATTGACAGGCGCAGAGACAACGCCCCATTCACTAGCACTGATTTCTTTTTTACACAGACTATCAGGCACATAGTTCATGCCTACTTCATTAGGGAAAGATAGACACACCTTCTCTGGAACTGACACATAGGCCACGCCCCTTCACTTAAGCTGACAATAAGACCACGCCTTCTCACACACTCACGGGCCACACCTACATCACTCAACCTGTCAGACACAAAGGCAACGCAATGGAGACACGTCTTCTTCGCTGGAACTTACACAGAGGCCACACTGTCTTTATTGGCTCTGACAAAGGCCACACCTCTCTAGTGACAAAGGCCACACCTCCCTACTGACAAAGGCCACACCTCCCTACTGACAAAGGCCACACCTCCCTTCTAAGAAAGAACACAAAGAGGCCACACCTCCTTCACTGGACTGACACCCAGAGACATCACCTCCTGTCTTATGGCCGAGACAGACACACACATAGGCCACGCCTCTTTCCGTGAAACCGACAGGAAATCGTGAGTGTGATAATGTGCAGCTATCAATTGCTTTAAGAGTGCAGTGCATTGTGGGTTTTCAGGAGTGTACCAGACTTCCTAGACTATTCTTTCAGACAGAAATAGTGCACTAGATAGTGTACAGTGTGTGGGTTTGGACAATTTCCTCATCTGGTTCAATTTAGATAGTCACTGTTCTGTGAAAGCATCATAAGTATCGGCACCCTGCAGCAATATAAATAGGATATGTACTGGATGAACAGCCTGGAGAACGATTTTCTTTTTAAACAACCCACTGATTTGACATCCATCACACAACTGCAAGTCTGCGTATTCAGCCTGAACATTTCTAATCATGCTTAACGATGGAGCATATTGTTAACAAGCGATTACGTAGTACTAATACAATATGTTCAAACGAACAGGGATTTTACCACAAGCGCCCACCTGCTGCAATCCATCACAACCAGCTGAAGTTTCACCCCAGGGCTTTGGGCACCTGTGGCCTGGCACACATCCCACATCTAACATCAAGCAGGCGTGCTTCATGCATCACACGCTATCAGACACCGGAGCGTCTACATTCTTTACTTTTACTACAGATCCGCTTTTATTTCACGCCCTAACACAAAAAATGCACCGATGTAAACTAAAGGCACTGTGGGGTGGATGAGACACAAGAAGAAAAATTTTGTCCTAAGAAACAGCTGCTGATTTATTTTATGCTGATTTGAGCTGGGGAACGTGCTACATTGCATAAATCTGCTCTCGGGTTGCCGTCGCTACCTACTCACTGCTGTCTGTTGATTATTTTCTGCTGATGGAAGAGTTAAAACCTGTTGGAGGAAGAAAAAAAAACCACAGAAACTCACGGAGAGGAAACGAGCAAGCAACCTTCAGAGATTTACGTTACATTTCCCATCTGTCCAAACCATCAGAACGCGGTCTAAAACACACGGTGACACCGGGGAGTCTGAATCAGCAGCAGAAAGCTGGAGAAGACTCTGGAGCTGTCTGTAAAGAACTGCGTGTTTGTGTGTGTGTGTGTGTGTGTGTGTGTGTGTTCTGATAGACCTGAATAAGAAAAACAATGCCGTTCTCTAATCAAGTATGGAAATAAAAAGTTTTGCTGTTAAAGAAGGTGGGATTAAAAAAATCCCAATAAAATCAGCACCTCTGATTTCTGATAAATGAATGAAATCAGCACCTCTTCAATAAATTTTAGAGGAATTTCTCTGCATGCATGTCAAGTCTGTATCGTTTAACACACCTGAGCCGACACATCGCAAACACTTTATTTGCATGGCAGACGTTTTAAAATGTCCTCTTTCTCACACACTTTAACTACAACAATTGGTATTGTTATACAGCGCAGTTGGAATCAACCCAGGAAGCAACTGTGAAGTAACAGTTATCTAAATTATGGTTTTATTTTCACCCCGTCTGCCAACTTCACCCTGTGAAGACCTCGCTAATTAGCCAAAGAGTTGACTCAGGTGTGTTAAAAGAGGAATGTCAAACTAAACTCAGCGACCCTGTGGAACTACTGTACACACTGACACAATGAGGTAAAGGCAACTCTCTGGCTCTGCATGATTCTAAGTTTCACACACCAACGCTGACCCAGAATGTGCCTGCTAATGAGCTGCCTTGTTGGTTCAGGTGTGTTGGAGCAAGGAACACAAGAGAATATGAAGCAGAGGCCAAAGCAAATCCGAGGAGCCTGGAGTCGGTGCAGCTCTCTTTTAGAGATCAGTGTGATCTCGAGTGTTGTCTTGGGTTCAGCAGCAGCCTGTAATATTAAAACGATACAAAAAATGGACACGATTTTCCTTGCATGATTCTGACGTAAGGAGACACCAGTATCAGCACGGTATCACATATAGAACCAAACTTTGATTTTAAATTCTTTCATTCATTTTAAGCATCTGCTTCGTCTTGGTTGGTCATATCAGATCGAGTGTGGATGTGGAAATACACATAAAATAGGACAGGAGATTAACCACAGAAAATCTGGACAACACAGTGCTCAGCATTAACACCTTTCAGTTAGTCATAGGGTTAGTTGGTGTAGGATTTTAAATCAGGGTTGTGTTTGGGGACAAACACAAAGCTGGACTCCAGGTGTTTATCCAAAACACTTAGAATGGAAATGACCCGGTGTGTTGTATTAAGCCGTGCGTAATTTATTATCGCTAATAAAATGCAGTCAAGTAACAAGGTCAAACTGGGGGTGATGATATTGAGGCCACTCGTGCGTGTGAATGTGAGTGTGTGTGTGTGAGAGAGAGAGAGATCGCTCATTGTATTCATATGTTAATGCGCAGTGCCCAATCCTGACTCCATCGATCCTTTGGAGGGCAACAAAGCCAAACAAACTGAAAACAAAGGCATTAATCCGACTTACAGGGGACGGGTCAACATTACTGGACTCGGGGAGAGAGAAGAAAAAAAGCTACTAAAACGATTCAAAGTGTGATTTCTAATAGAGAGCGCGCGCTTTAGTGTTATTACGCACGACATAATAATTCGTGGCAAAAGCGCGTCACGTTACGCAGTGGTGCGTTCATGCAATATTAATAATAATATTATTAATAATAAATAATCTAGCCTCTTTTTATTTTTTGAGAGAATACAAAATCAGTCGCTTGTGAAATCCCTACAAGTCGGAAAGTTTAGATTTCATATAAATGGAACACTAAAGAACAAATGAAGAAATGCGCTCTGGGTTGGTTTCCTACCGTTTTCCGTGAGAGCTCGGAGTTTAAAATAATAGCTCAGCATTCATGCAGGATGTCCATATTTCCAGCAAACTAAAAAGAGCAGTTTTCCGACTTAAGGCATGTCTCAACTTCTTCTCAAATGGCATCCGCGCACTGGACAGGACAATCTACACCAGCAAATAAAACAGAAGGAAATCACCGAGCTTTTCAGATTAGATCCCCCTTCAAGACGATTTCCTCCAGGCATAATCACAAATCAGGGCTTTTTAGATCTAGATATCAGACCATCTCCCTCCACGACCTCCTCCAACCTAAATTCCCTTTAATAAATAAAAGAGCGCTCAGCAGCGCAGCGCAAAGCTCGACTGCCTCCTACTTACTGCTCGAGTGGAGACTGAGCTGATCGAGAGCTCGCTTTGACCAATAGGCTCTCAGTATGCAAATAAGAAAGGATTTCTGCAATCGTGGATCCCTTCAGACTAACCAATAAATTTGGAGTATGCTAATAATGTCAAACGTTAGCCGAAAACGTCCTGTTGGCGTTAAACCAATCAATGGGGAGTATGCAAATATATCGGCGTCGTAGGGGCGGGGTCAATGAGTCAAGCGTCCTGCGTTTAGTTATAATTAGGAACTCAATGGCTGCTGTTTTGGTGTCATTTACATGTAAATGAGTCAATTTCCCCCCCAGGCTTCATCGCCCCAGGGGCAGTTAAAGCGCCATTCAGAGACACAGAATAGCAGTAAATAATGTAACACAACACTATAAGAGGTCTTGACACGTTTAGTAACAAATATTACTGAGAAACAGCAAACGACCTGTTAAGACTGTAGTTTATTAAAAAGACAACTTTTATTGTTACACCACACAAGCCTGGGATCATAAACTCCATGTCTTCAAGACTTCATGTTGTACAACAAATGTGTTGTGATGCAAAAAACTAATGCTTCCTATTAATACATAGACTATTAATACATAGACTATTAATACATAGACTATTAATACATAGACATTGTTACGTAAAAATTGATTAAGAAAGCGCTTCCTAATTGCTGAGGAAGTTCCTGATTGGCTAAAATCTGTGAAGCAAAAACTTTGGCTTTATTTTTTTTCAATTTAAAAACTTTCAATCACATCAAATAAAAGCCACATTTATATATATACTAACATTATATCATTATGCCATGATATCATTATATCATTATTTATTATTTATATCATTATATATCATTTATCGTACATCACATATAGAAAATTATATATATAATAATTTTCTGACAGGTCAAATTTTTTTTTTTTTTAAGAAGAATGAAGTCTTTGTTAGGATTGAACTTCAAGGTTTAGTGATGCATTTTCACCCAAGCTTGTGGGAAATAATGATTTTGCAGACATCGTTCCTTCCAGAATTTGAACAAGCCATAGAGCAAAAAATAATCCCAGAGGATTTAAACAATTTCATGCATTCTTAATCAGGTCTTACGATAGGATGGGTGTAATAGTGCAGTGGTTGGAGAATATTGTGTAACCGAATTAGAGGTGTATTAGAGTTTCTAAAAGCAATTTTGGAGCCCAGTTTTATCCTCTGTGGATTCCTTTTGGAGGTGATAATTACACTATGTCATACTATAAACTGCACACATTTCTCACACAAAAATGCAGGCCTGTGGGAGTAATTGTTGAGAACAACTAACTTTAATGAATGCATAGATCATTTCCCATAAACTAACTCTCTCTCTCTCTCTCTCTCTCTCTCTCTCTCTCTCTCTCTCTCTCTCTCTCTCTCTCTCTCTCTCTCTCTCTCCATTCGCTATCAGGGTTATCCGTGCATGCCTTTTCCAGTGCTAGTTTTGGACTCAGCCCAAACACTGTTAAGTCGCATGTTTCCAGAGTGCTAAGTTTAGAGGCGAGGCCAATCAGTGCAGCACACAAAAATGTAGAGAGAAGTGGAACTGATGGCCCAGGGCCCCTTAGCAGAGGAGGCTCTCATGAAGCCTCGACTGTAATGTGGCTTGATTTGCAAAAGGAAGAGCTAGAGGGTTTGAGGTTTGATTACTGGATCCACCCTGTATGTTTTTTTTGTGTGTGTGCGCTTGCGTGCGTGTGTGTGTGTGTGTGTATGCGCCCGTGGTTTACTCTGGGTTCTCTGGTTTCCTCCCAAGTACAAAACATGTGCTGTAGGCTGAATATTGTCTCTAAGCTGTCCACAGTGTGTGAATGGGTATGTGTGCCTTTTGATGTGCTGGCAACTTGTCCAAGGTGATCCACACCTTGTACCCAGATTCCCTTGTGACCCTGAATAGGATAAGCTCTACAGCAAATAGATGGATGGACATACTGTACATATTATATTATATGAACCCATAAATATGTGCTCCCATACATCTATAAACCTATAATAACTTGTTCAGTCTAATATACTACAGCATGTCACATGCTCGCTGCTGATTGGACAAAGTGTGTGTAAGACTAGGAGAGACATGAGATGAGTTACAGTAAGAGCTTCGATCCAGGTTATTTATTTCTTTTATATAAAGGGTATCGACAACGAGCTTTATTCATCATGTTAACACACTTCTAACCTGGTGGCCATGTGCATTTGTTTTATTTATATTTGCCATGTATTCTGGAACAGTTAGAACTTTGTTGTAAATCAATACGCTTTCTGTGCACACGTTTAATGGTTAAAAAAAAAAAAATACAGACATCGTTTGCAATATGAAACTGGAGGGTGTATAATTGACCAACATAAACGATCCATTAAACCCTTGTGGAAATCCTGCGTAAACCGATCTGGGTATACACAGGCTGCTCTGTGTGGCCCGAACTCCGACGCCAACTCGGAGCACGTGATGGAGCGCAGCCGACCTCTTATCGCACGCCGGATAGCGCACGAGCCAAAACCAAAGTGCGCTCGCACACACACACTGCTATCAGTTACCCAGCATCTGTGCGTGGGGCCGAGCAGAGGTACCACACACACGCGCAAACCAGAGCATGAGCCGCTGCTTGTTAACATGCACGTGCAAATGCGTGCATGTCCAGATGTGCTGAAACATGATTAGTTCTGATGTGAACAAACATGCTGAGCAAATTTCGCAATAATGTTGCTATTACAGTTCACCAGGCCTGGATGCCGGTGTATGTTATGTTATGACTCTTAGAACATGAAATCTGATGCAGAAGTGGCCTATTAAAGTAATTCAGTCTCGAGAGGACACTCTGCCACTCGAAAGTTTGTACACCCCTCATCTAATAGAAGGGTTTCTTTCCTTTTCTAATAAAAAAAACGTATAAGTATACGGATAAAGTACATCTGGATGTGTGCAGTGAGCAGAAAAAGTAGAAAAAAAAAATCTAATTATTTTAAATTCTTATCATTACAGATGAAGCCTTGAATACTCAGTGCTTTCTAAACTGGCTTCAGCCCAGGAGGTGAATCATGGTGGTGCATAAATTCATATGCTTGAGAAAAAAGAAAGAAAGAAGGAATGGAGAAGAAATAACAGCTAATACCATTAGAGTGAGGTAAACTGGAGATGGATCAGAGGCAGTAAAGAGCCAGCTGACTTTCCAGTCAACAGCTGAGCTTCGTTTCTTCACTTCAATCTACTGAGATGATGGCAACATAAATCTGTTGGTATATCGTTTGTCTTTAGTTTTATCACAAGCGATAGGGTTACGGTGCACAGATATCTGTACGTGTGTCATCGCTGGGGCTCGGGTGTGTTTCGAATACGCTACAAGGCATTTCACAATCACAGTGCAATAGTTCATCCTTATCGGCCAGCCCTAGTTCTGAGATAAACTTCGGAGTTCCAACTCTGGAACGGGAAAAATTCCAGGCAATATTTCAGTCCTGGGATAATCCGTCTGTTTCACAGAGACTTTGCAAATATCCACAAGGCAATACATGGGATCTGGTAACTTAGAAGGAAAAAAAAAAACATTCATTTCCACAACGGATTATGCATTAAGTTCACTCAGTGAGCTCAGCCAGAAGGATAAAATTACATTTTAAGTGCTGGGCACAATAATGAAGCTCAGGATTCAATTTGCTGAATATGGTTAATGATGAGAGAGAAAGAGAAAGAAAGAGTGAGAGAGGGGACAGAAGAAAAGAGATGAGGCCTGTGTAATCCATTAGACTACACAGGGGCCTATTTTTTTCCACCATGGCGAGGCCCTGAGCTCCACGATGACCTTGTAGTAAAGCTCTTGAGGGACTCTGCTATTTCTGCTCTTCACGTCCCCCTTTAGACCAGAGCTGTCCGTCGCCAGGAAGTGCTGCAAGGCCACGTCCACGTCCATCAGAGGACGTTAAGAGGACGGTCCTTCTGAAAGCCTTATGGGAAGATGGGAAGCTCTTTGTGCTGTGCTTTTCTATTTTTTTTTTTCTTGGCGGCTACGCGAAGAGCTTCAAGTCACACAAGTGGGTCAAAGTTAGAGGCAGAAAAGAGTGCGGCGGTTCGAATGAAAGTTTGAAGAAAAAATACGAAGGAATAAAAGGAAAACATGGATTTACGTCAAAACGTAGCTTTTTGCACTGCATTATTAGATTTGACATTTGATGAAAAGCAGCAGCTATTTAAAGAAAGAACAATAAACCAGGAGTGATGAGTCATCTAATGCTCTCTCGCTCGCTTGCTCTCACTCTCTCTCTCTCTCTCTCGATCCTCTTTGCCTTTTCATCTCTCTATCGGTCTCTCTTTCATCCTGTCCTCAGCTTCTTTTAGACCGTGCGGTCATTTCAGATTGTTAGTTGTCACACAGTACGAGATGATCCTAATAAAACTCTGGCCGACTGTGTGACAACCCGTGTTCTCCACATCAAATTATACCGTGATGATCCTCTGACAAAGGACCTGTGATTAAAGATAATCACCATGTTCTGCTGAAGTCATCAGCCAGCGTCATTTTGGCTCACAAAAACAAAGACTGTGGTAATCAGGATAGTTTTTTATGTCCATTAGCATGTTCCATAAATTTCAGCATTGATGCTAGCGTTTCATGAGTATGGCTGAATCCGATGCCGTCGGCCTAGCGGTGGCTTTATATTTATATATATATATATTTATACATAGCCACTGATGTCCGTCTGTGTCTTGTGCTTTTTTAAGTAGTTCATTTAACATTTATCCAGGAATCATTAAATATGATAAAAAATATTTTACAACAGCGTTCTGTAAAAAAATAGCGCAACTTGTGGAACACAAGCGGTTAACAGATCTACCCCCTGCAATGAATCCCGCCTCTGTAACTCACCTCTCTAAAACGATTGGCCTTTGCATTTTTTGAGTCCTGCCTCTCTAATCGCTGTTTGATTGGCTTTGTCTTTCTCGCTAATGTGTTGAGGTCGGAGGCTGCAGCTATATTCCATTGTATGAAGCAATATGCAACGTGATTATGCAGCTACCGGTATGTGAGTAAGAAAGTATTCTTATAACAACAGTTTTATGCACAAAATACGGGGAATGTTGTCCCCATCAATGTCAAATAAATTATGTCCCCACCAATGTCAAATAAATTATGTCCCCACCAATGTCAAATAAATTATGTCCCCACCAATGTCAAATAAATTATGTCCCCACCAATGTCAAATAAATTATGTCCCCACCAATGTCAAATAAATTATGTCCCCACCAATGTCAAATAAATTATGTCCCCACCAATGTCAAATAAATTATGTCCCCACCAATGTCAAATAAATTATGTCCCCAAAAATGTCAAATAAATTATGTCCCCACCATTGAAAAAATCAAACTTACGCCCTTGGTAATATGTTACAGAACTCGTGTTTTTTTTTGTCTGTACAGTAGAATCTGGCTGAATATTTAGCGAGATGTTTGTGTACCATTATTATTTTCCAATGAGAAACATCAGCAGCATAGCCTACCTGGATCTCTTTTCTGTACATCAACTCAACAGGAAGAGAGAGACAGAAACCTGATTGGAGAAGAGCGTGAGCGCTGATTCGGTGCTTATTTCTGAACGGCAGCCTGCCAGCAGGACAATGTGAGGAGGCTGATTGTACAGAACAGCGCTCTCACATCCCTCCTACGTCCTCCATCCCACGGCATGTTCCACAAGTCCACATTCATTCCCCGATTCACAAAAGCCATTGAGCGTTAAGCTGTGGGTGTCGAGACACGCTTTCCATTTTTCTAAAGAAACACAGTGCTAAGCTTTTATTTGTCTTTTTCATCTTTCCAGGTTTTGAACATGAATGTAAAAAAGCAAATAATGCAGCTAGCAAGCTGAGGCTATGTACCATAGAGTAGGAAACGCAAGCATACACACAGCATATCCAAGACAATAGCTAGTTAGCTAGCTAGTCATTTGTTTCACCAATTAGCAAGCTAGCTAGAGATTCGTTTGATTACCTATTTAGCAAGCTATACATTCATTTAGCTAGTTAGCAAGCTAGCTAGAGTTTCATTCATTTATATAATAAGCAAGCAAGCTGGATATTCTTTCATATTTTCCTATAGATTCATTTGTTTATCTAGTCAGCAAGCTATTCATTCATTTAGCTAGTTAGTAAGCTAGCTAGATATTCCTTCATTTCTGTAGCTAGAGATTCATTCATTTAACTTGTTAGCATGCTAGTTAGGGGGGCACGGTGGCTTAGTGGTTAGCACGTTCACCTCACACCTCCAGGGTCGGGGTTCGATTCCCGCCTCCGCCTTGTGTGTGTGGAGTTTGCATGTTCTCCCCGTGCCTCGGGGGTTTCCTCCGGGTACTCCGGTTTCCTCCCCCGGTCCAAAGACATGCATGGTAGGTTCATTGGCATCTCTGGAAAATTGTCCCTAGTGTGTGATTGCGTGAGTGAATGAGAGTGTGTGTATGCCCTGCGATGGGTTGGCACTCCGTCCAGGGTGTATCCTGCCTTGATGCCCGATGACGCCTGAGATAGGCACAGGCTCCCCGTGACCCGAGGTAGTTCGGATAAGCGGTAGAAAATGAATGAATGAATGAATGCTAGTTAGGCAGTCATTCATTCATTAGCTGTTGAACAGCTCTGTAAATGTGTGTCCAAGAAAGACATCTTTGAGCTAATCACAGTCTGTAAGGATTTGTTTCAAAAGCTATTCAGAAAAGAATGTTTGGTAAATTGCATCCACAAAAAAGGGCATAATTGTACATAATTCTAAAAACCCAGTGAGGTCTAGCATTTTTAAATCTTCAGTTAAGGTAAACTGGATCTTGGGTGGTTCTGCAAATACTGCAGATGGTTTAATGGTTTAAAAGCAGCGTCCAAATTTGAAGTTAAATAAACTGCTAGACAAGTATGCCCTGTTTAAATATTTAGCTTTAGCCGGGGAGCTTTCCGACACACAGAGCCGGGACTGAGATATGACTGAACGAGAGAGAGAGAGAGAGAGAGAAAGAGAGAGAGAGAGTTAACTGAAGCATCACCTTTAATCATCACAACTCTGGTAAATGGATTATCAGCAAGAGGTGTGACCTCAGCCAGAAATGAACTACACACACTTCCTGCTAGAGTAGAGTCCTGGCCAGGACGGCTTCTATCCGGCCATTTACATGGAGAAATATTAACTTTGGACCAGCCGCTGCATGCTTCAGGGATTTATGATGGCTAGCGCCGGAAAGTCAGGCGACTCCAAAGGCCACCAGCCAGGAGTCGCAACCAGCCACAGGCCGGTAACAAGCTGGAGAAACAATCGAGCTGCCTGAGAGGAGCAGAAGAGCCCATAAATCTGGAGGATCATTCCATCCTGAGCTACAGGGGGATAAGACGTTACGCTCAGACTGTAACCGATTACGTAAATTTACGGCAGTTAGAGCTGGACGGAAGTTGCACAGGAAGGACTTTCAGAGTCGGAGAGGAAGCGGGAGTCGATAAAGCGTGGATCAGACGGAAAAAACCTGGCTTGAGGAAAACTGAGAAAGCTTCTATACAACTCTAGAACTGACAGCAAGATACTAAAAAGATCAGGCTAGAAAACAAACTAATGTCGGATAACTTAATGCAACGGCTTCACATGATATTTAAAAGAAGAGTTATTTACATTACATGGACCTGGACACACCCTTCAACTTCCTGTTTCTGGAAAACAGAGCAAATAGAGCTCGGTCCAAAATAAACCAATTAACTAAAAGCCTGAGCTGAGATCTTTTCGTTCCACCCCATGAAGCGGCCAGCTTCTGCAAAGCAGGTAGGAGTATTAATGTGATGGACCGGGGTGGCATGGAAAGCAAGCGGGTTAAAGAATGGAGGCAGGGAGGGATGGAGGGAGGGAAAGAGGTCTGGGGGATAAAAAATAAAAGAGATTAAAGTTCAATCCGAATTTTCTGCGGCGCTGAACAAAAGGCGAGACCTGCCTGATAAATGGATGCGTATATAAAAAGAACGGACTAACACCCGAGACAAAGGAGGTCAACGGGAGAAAGGGAGGAAGAGACAGATTCATCCATCAGAGCGCCTTTTACCCTGAAGGAAACAAATTTACCTCAGGAACAATATTCCTAAGCGCTCACGCTCCAGTGATCTGAGCACAGCAGCGACAGTGATGTAAGGCTAAAAGCCTTTGAACAGAAGCAGGTTGCAGATAGGCATCGCTGACATTTTAAAGGATTTGGGAGCAGGACGAGTGGTCTAGACTCCACAGGATTGGAACAGGGCCGTCTGGCCTAATTGGGGACAAATTGAGGGACCTTTCAGGGTTAATTGTGACTCATGATGGTTGTGTTGTAGAGGTAACCAGGGCTGTCGAGAGTCATCGTCAAGGACGTTTCGGTGTCTGCCAGAAATGCGACTCTTGTGGTGACCTGGATAACAGCAGTTTTCATTTTTTGCTACGTGATGATATTTAGAGAAGCGATCAGATACTCAAGTCATTTAGCGTTTCTATGGTAACTACAACCGCAAGGAGTGTACAGTAGACACTCCACGCATAAACAGACATGTAACTGTAGATATGGCGATGTTTTCTGTAAAGACACAGACGGTTATGCAAGGAGTCTCCAGTGTCAGTCATTTATTCCAGTCAGAGGTAAAGCTGTAAGGTTTTGTTATTTTTTTACACACGACTTCAAGCTTTCTCTTTAAAATGACGTCTTTTTCTCATTTTTTTAAACCGTTTCCTATCTAGATTTTTAAACATCAACACTTCGACTGGCACAAACAGACCAGGTACTGTTCAGGCATAGAGAGGAGGAAAAAAAAATACGAGGGCATGAAAGAGAGGTTCGAGAAGCTTGTATGCTTATATTCTCGGTTTCTGAAAGTGTGACCTTGTCCTTAATGACAGGGTGGACACACAGCCAAGCTTGAGTGGTTTTACACACACACACACACACACACACACACACACACACACCACACACACACAGGCTAGAAACCAACTCTGTACTCCATCCCGATGCCTGAACACACCTTCTCTTCCTTATTTGATCTGGATCTTTCTCCATCTTTGTTTATTTCTCTTTTACTCACTCGATCCTGTTACTCACCGATGCTTTAATGAGCCGTTCGGAGCACCAGGTGACCTGGACACACACACAGTGTATTTGTGTTGCAAATGTGCTATCTAGATTGATAGAGACGGAGAGAGAGGGAGAGAGGGAGAGAGAGAGAGGTAACAGAGGAGAGTTCAGGGGTAAAGACTCTATGTTGTGCCTCTTTCACACGTTTTTCAGGCTTGGCAGTGAGCTTTTCACAGCACGCTTGTGTCCCATCATCACATGCACAGACGCTCCTCTGTTTGACCCAGCCGGGGGCAGAACAGGGCACAAAGCTCACACACACACACACACACATGCATGGCCGAACCTGCATCCCATTTGGCCTGGACATAGGAGGGAGAGCAGGGCACAAAGCTCAAATGGAGTCAAAACACACATATTTTTTTACCTACCTAATAATTTTTATGTATGCAAGTTATTATTTATTTCGAATCCTGTAAAATTCACAACCATCCATTGGCCAAGAAAGCAAGAATTAGCTGTGCACTTGAAATAGGAGAGGCTTACTCTGTCTCCCCTGTCAATCACAGAAGCACTAGCCAATCACGGCCGTCTGTTAGCTCTCGTATGAGGAAGAGGGCCGATAGCGCTTTCTTCCATGTGTGTTCCTCTAACAGCAGCTTGAAATGAAGTGCACGTGTAACTTCACGTGTCTCTGTGAAAGCACGTGCCTAGCCTTCGCTGGAAGCTGTGGTGTGACTGGGGAGAGCTGGCTGGTGGGCGGGAACTGGCTGGTGGGCGGGAACTGGCTGGTGGAAGAGGGAACTGGCTGGTGGAAGAGGGAACTGGCTGGTGGGTGGGAACTGGCTGGTGGGTGGGAACTGGCTGGTGGGCAAATTGAGGAGGAAATGGAGTGAGAGTGAGACAACGAAATTGATAGTTGCAGTTGTTTGTCTGACAGTAAATTAGCAGGCAAATCATTAATCGCTGTGACATGGCTGACTAAATAACATGTAAATTCTGCTGGGTCTGGGATCACCTAGCAACATGCAGCTCGTCGCTTCTGGTGTAAACAGACTGCAATCCAAAACAATACAAAAGGAATAGAGATGTTGAATTGTTGTTATTTACGTGTCTACAGTTATAGTTAACATGATTATGTTTGAAATTCAAACCCAGAACAATCACAGACAGGCTAAAAAGTTCATCTGCCATGAGCCACATCCTGACCCAAATATGGAGAAGAGAAGACCTTGTGCACCTCTCAAAAGAACGTTCTGGAAGCTCTCCAGCCATCCTCCCTGACTCGCTGCCAGTGATTATACATGGAGATTATTCCGAGAGCGAGGGAGCTTCAGCACATACATGCAAAAGGAGGGACCAGGCTGCTAACACACACACACACACACACACACACACACACACCAACCCAAGGCTGAGAGTACAGTGAGAGTGTGTATCCATAATGCCTTCTGTTCCTACCTTACTACAGAGAAGCAGAGTCACAAGCATGGTCTATCACACACCCAAACATGTGGAGACACACACACACACACACACACACACACACACTAACCCAAGGCTGAGAGTACAGTGAGAGTGTGTATCCATAATGCCTTCTGTTCCTACCTTACTACAGAGAAGCAGAGTCACAAGCATGGTCTATCACACACCCAAACATGTGGAGACACACACACACACACACACACACACACACACACACACACACACCAACCCAAGGCTGAGAGTACAGTGAGAGTGTGTATCCATAATGCCTTCTGTTCCTACCTTACTACAGAGAAGCAGAGTCACAAGCATGGTCTATCACACACCCAAACATGTGGAGACACACACACACACACACACACACACACCAACCCAAGGCTGAGAGTACAGTGAGAGTG
>NC_083481.1:16037023-16067023 GCF_030014155.1 Tachysurus vachellii
TAAGGAGAGGATGAACACTTACTCTTTATCTAGAGCAACTTAGAAAACTGAGGGGGGCACGGTGGCTTAGTGGTTAGCACGTTCGCCTCACACCTCCAGGGTTGGGGGTTCGATTCCCGCCTCCGCCTTGTGTGTGTGGAGTTTGCATGTTCTCCCCGTGCCTCGGGGGTTTCCTCCGGGTACTCCGGTTTCCTCCCCCGGTCCAAAGACATGCATGGTAGGTTGATTGGCATCTCTGGAAAATTGTCCGTAGTGTGTGATTGTGTGAGTGAATGAGAGCGTGTGTGTGTGTGTGTGTGCCCTGCGATGGGTTGGCACTCCGTCCAGGGTGTATCCTGCCTTGATGCCCGATGATGCCTGAGATAGGCACAGGCTCCCCGTGACCTGAGGTAGTTCGGATAAGCGGTAGAAGATGAATGAATGAATGCTATATAAAATATTCTAGCTAGCTAACATTAAATCCTAAACTCCACCAATTAAATTAAATGAGTGAATGAATGAACTTACAAAACTGCTTGCTGGAAAAAATAAGCCAAACTCGAAGAACACCATTAAGCTAAAATGTAGGTGGATGGGTTTATTTTTTCTGCCCCAAAGAAGGTTTAGCAGCCCTTTTTAAGTGTTTAGTGAATAAGTAAGTACTCAATCATCGCTCGAAGACGGCCGGTGACTCAGCGATTCAGACTGGCAGGAAATAGTCAGGAGTGAAAAGAGTCCTGATGTCAGGGAATTTAAAACGAACCTTTTTCTATAGAACACTGTGTGTGTGTGTGTGTGTGTGTGTGTGTGTGTGTGTGTGCGCTCGTTCAATGTAAAGTATTAGATGTAAAGAACAGGAATCTTCATTTTGTACTGATGTCAAACCATAAAAAAACCCAACATGTATCTCGGTGTTGATGTTATGCACAGCATTTTTCCTTCACACACACAAAACACACTTTTTCCATCCACACACACACTGCGTTCTCTTCTCTCTCACCGTTCTGGCACGTATACTGAAAGGACACTTCACAGACTGCAGGCTGGTGGAGAAGGAAGATAAACAAACTCAAGCGAGGCCTTCTAAGGCTAAAGAGAGACGCTGTGCCACTCAGAGAGTAATGTCTTGGAAAGCTCTATGTTTTCCTTGTAAATCTCAGACATGTTGGTTCAGCCCTTGTGTCCTGAGCTGCTGCTGAGAGAAGAGCTCCCTCACAAGTGCACTCGCACACTGACAATACCGAACATCTCGCTCTGAAGACCTTTTTTTTTGGAAAAAGCTGAATTTTATGAATATGCAAATTTGAAACTTGTTCAACTCTGTAACCACGCCCCTTCTAGAATTATAATCCTGTGATTTGTGACCTGAATTTGCATATCAGATCCTGATAGGTTCTTATTTTAATATGATCTAACAAGATACTAAAAGATACAATAAACAGGATACAATAAACAGGAGCAACCTAAATGGTTTTATTCTTTTTTTTTAATAACCTGTTTTTAAATAGATGATTTTTATTCTTAGATGATTTCTGAAGACAAACCAAAAAAAAAATAAATAAAAAAAAAAAATACTTGTTTAGTTAAGACCCCTTTCTCATGGAGAACAAACCTACTCCTTTACCTCAGACTGCTACAAAGCCTCGTTTCACAAACACGAACATTTCCTCTCAGAAAACTTATCGACTACGAGGCGTGAGCGTCCTTCGTCCGATTCCCAGAGAGAGGGCGGTTACTATAGAAACGGCAACACATTCCAACAAGCACGTTAATATAAACCACTGTCAGAGCTGCTGTTATAGAAAACAAGACACAAACATTAAGCAATGCTGTGGTGTAATTTCTCAGCAAGCCAACAACGAGCACACACACAAATGATTAATCAGGGTTCGCTGTTGCACGGCTGTCTGGAATCTCACACAGGCCTGAACCCGTGGCGATAAAATTGAAGCGCTGCAGCAGTGAAAATTCTCTGAAGTGCTGAACCGCGTTGCTCGTGCCGTGTGTTCATTTCCTCCTCTCCGTCCTCTTTGTGGTGTTCGTTGGCCACATAGCCGTCGTAAACACCTCTGCTGATTTAATCTGGTGGGTGTTGCTGTCGTAGGACAAAGCCAAAGCCACACTCTCGTGCTGCATGTGTGTTTTACTGCTTTCGCTTGTCTGCTGTAAACGAGCAGTGTTCTGGTTCAGCAGGACGGAGAGCATATCAGAGCAGAGGCACTTAATTATAGACTCATTCATCACCTCTGGATTCACCGCTTGGCAATCTTCCCGATGCTCGCGTTCTCTTTTCTCATCATCCCTTCCTTCGCCCACTTTGCTTTCATCGCTCCATCTGCTCCTCCCGCTCTTTTGGCTCGGTTTCTCCTGGTCCTCCTAATGACTCTTCTTGCTGTCTCTCACTCTCTCGGTATTCCTGTGCTGAAATCTTGCTTTTGTATCCGTTCCCTGACTCTAAAATCACAGGAGTAACATGAAACTAGTTCTACCATAACAAGGAAGCTAATGTTGGCTAGGCAGCAAAAAAAGTAGCGAGGATTGTGTTGTAATTTGACCGAATTTACACGAACTGGAATAAGAATTTTACCTGTACACATTAGATATACATGTTAGAGGCATAGACAGACAATTAGCATGTATATAAAGAGCTAATAGCTAATTCTTCCAGAGAAAACTTGCTAGTGCTTTAAGATTAGGATCCATAATCAAGCTAACATCAATTACAAGCTATTGTTTTACAGAGAAATTGGCCAACTAAACTAATATACTGTATATATTAATTAGCCATATGAATTTGGCTAATACTAGATTCATGAACAAGCTGAAAAATCACTGAGGCTAGCTAAACATAACCCAGCTAGTTAGCAAATTATGTTAGGATAAAGAGGAATGCTGGATTTTTGAACAAGATAACACCAGTCACTAGCTAATGTTTACACTGTAAACTGTCTGGCTAATCAAAGTACCTCACTGGGCTAAGTTTAGCTAGCTTTATTTTCTTTGCAAACTTTAGCTGTGTTTAGCTACTTTAGCCTTCTGTATTCTGTTAAATTCACTCATTTATAGATCTAATATTTTAACGAATTTACAAGGTGTTTTGGACGCAGGTTAGAGAGCACTGATATTAACACTAACACACTCACACATGTTCAGAGCTGCAGGTAAGAGAATTAACACACTTTGGTTAAATCTAAGCAGTATCAGGAGGACAGTTACTCCCAAATCGTGGTTTGCTCCTGCTCCTCCTCTCTCAACACTTGAGCTGTGTAAAGCGAGGAGGTTCAGATTAGGGCAGATGATTAACAAACAATATGCCAGAAGCTGTGTTTTGTCATGCATGTTTTTTTTTATTCACTGTCTGAGCATTTGGCAAGCCTTTTGTTGGGTTAAGAATGTTATTTCTAGGTCAGTTTGGATTTCAGGCTCAGTCGCCAAAAGAAGCATAAAGAAAACGTCTAATCATAAAGCAGCTGTCAGAATGGAAACGTCAGATCCCTAAACCAAGATCTTAAATCTTCCTCTCACGTGTGCTCCAACCGAGGCTGATACGGAACGTGCCTGTGGGTTTGGCTCGACACATGACGTACGACATTAAAATTAGCGCACGACCCCCAGGCCGCAAGTGGTTGCCTTTAGCGCTTATGTCACGGCGGTGAGATGATCGATGATCGTCATCGACCTCAGCCGTCGACAAACACACGCGCTATACCCGCTGATTAGATCCATCGCTCTCTGCCATGGCTCTCGATTTGGCCCTGTATTCTCCAAAAGAGAGCTGCACCGACCTCAAAAGTTTCCGTGAAGCACTTACTGCGCTAATGCAATGCACATAAACTTTGTGTGCAAATATGTATAGGTGTGTGAATATGTGTGTGTGTACGTGTCTACAACTTTCCCATCATTCTCATCACAAACATCAAGGACCCAAAGACCTATAATAAAAGGCAATTAACACACCAAGGCATGACACCTTTAAATTAACCCAGTTAACGCACCTTTCCTTTAATTCGACCAACTCGGCTTTTAACTACTGATCCACTGACCTCACACATAATCATTCATTCATTCATTCATTCATCTTCTACCGCTTATCCGAACTACCTCGGGTCACGGGGAGCCTGTGCCTATCTCAGGCGTCATCGGGCATCAAGGCAGGATACACCCTGGACGGAGTGCCAACCCATCGCAGGGCACACACACACTCATTCACTCACGCAATCACACACTAGGGACAATTTTCCAGAGATGCCAATCAACCTACCATGCATGTCTTTGGACCGGGGGAGGAAACCGGAGTACCCGGAGGAAACCCCCGAGGCACGGGGAGAACATGCAAACTCCACACACACAAGGTGGAGGCGGGAATCGAACCCTGACCCTGGAGGTGTGAGGCGAACGTGCTAACCACTAAGCCACCGTGCCCCCCACACATAATCAATTCAAGTAAAAAAAACAACTTGTAAGTATCTAAAGCTCAGGAAAGAAGACCGGGGAAAAAACACATCTTTCTCAGTTAGACATGAGAGTCCTTCCTGCATCTGATGTTAATGAATTATACACGTCAGGCTCAGGCTGAGATACTAGACATGTGGTCCTAAAGACTACATAATGTGAAATCTGTCTCATTCTGTTTTGAAAAAACTATCTAGAATACAACTGTGGTCCTGATCTTCCTTTTAATGAGTTCTCATGAGTTTTTCAGGTGACCATCACAGCATCAGCGAATTCATCTGCGTTACCATTAATACATTTTGGAAGAGCACTACCCGTCTTTTTTTATTACTAGGTTTAATTTTGATGACATATTGAGGGAAGGGGGTCACAGTGGCTTAGTGGTTAGCACGTTTGCCTCACACCCCCAGGGTTGGGGGTTCGATTCCCGCCTCCACCTTGTGTGTGGAGTTTGCATGTTCTCCCCGTGCCTTGGGGGTTTCCTCCGGGTACTCCGGTTTCCTCCCCCGGTCCAAAGACATGCATGGTAGGTTGATTGGCATCTCTGGAAAATTGTCCGTAGTGTGTGATTGCGTGAGTGAATGAGAGTGTGTGTGTGTGTGTGTGCCCTGCGATGGGTTGGCACTCCATCCAGGGTGTATCCTGCCTTGATGACCGATGACGCCTGAGATAGGCACAGGCTCCCCGTGACCTGAGGTAGTTCGGATAAGCGGTAGAAAATGAATGAATGAATGTTTGAGGGATGAGGGTGGGGTGAAAGCATGTGTTTTTAAAAAATTTGACTGGAGGACACTGACAAGTGAAAAATAGCTAATTTAATTATGTGGTGTTACTAATAACTAATAAACTAATAATAATAACTAATATATCTTTGCTACTGGATTGACATGAGAATCATTTGCATCAACTTTAAACATAAATACATATGTGTGCACAAGAGAGAGAGAGGGAGAGAGATATTTTAGGGTTAAAATATCATTTTTCTCCTTCTTTTTTCCCCTAAGACAAGCATTATCCTTCTGAGTTTCTCCGGCTATTTCTCTCACAGACAGAACACTTATACACTGACAGACGAGGACTCAAAATGCACTACCCGAGACGAGGAGTGTCACGAGCCTGTCTGCAGATTGTGTTAGTGTGTCTTAGTGTGTGTGTATGACGGGGTATATGTGACAGGCCGGTTTGTTCCGCACTCGTCTCATTTTTTAGCCTGGCTCTTAGGGAGTAGCGCAAGACAGGGAGAGGCTGTCAAAAAGCCCATTGCAATCTGATCCCTCTGACACCAGTTTCTGTGAATTCGCTCCCAAGGCTCTTTTTCTCAGAGCATAATCTTACTGAAGACAAAAACAGGAGACCGCGACTGAAAAGCAGTAACTGTACGTTAAAGGTTATACTCATTGTTTCTCTATTCATACAAGCTGCAGTTTCATGGAATATTGCATTAAGTAGCAGCAGAAAAAATAGTCAATGTAAAGGCCTTAACTAAACAAAAAACAAAATAACAACAAAAAAACTTATACTATTACTAAAATAAAGCACGGCCATCGATCAAGATGTTTAATTGATGACTTTTCTAAATGCAAAAAAATTCTATAAAATATATAAAATAGGGTCACGGTGGCTTAGTGGTTAGCACGTTCGCCTCACACCTCCAGGGTCGGGGTTCGATTCCCGCCTCCACCTTGTGCGTGTGGAGTTTGCATGTTCTCCCCGTGCCTCGGGGGTTTCCTCCGGGTACTCCGGTTTCCTCCTCCGGTCCAAAGACATGCATGGTAGGTTGATTGGCATCTCTGGAAAATTGTCCCTAGTGTGTGATTGCATGAGTGAATGAGAGTGTGTGTGTGTGTGTGTGCCCTGCGATGGGTTGGCACTCCATCCAGGGTGTATCCTGTCTTGATGCCCGATGACGCCTGAGATAGGCACAGGCTCCCCGTGACCCGAAGTAGATCGGATAAGCGATAGAAGATGAATGAATGAATGATATATAAAATATTCTAGCTAGCTAACATTACATCCTAAACTCCACCAATTAAATAACATAAAACAATTATATAATGGCAACATGGTGTGGTTTACTTTTGCAACATTTAAACATGATTATGTAATAAAGTGAAGTTATAGTTATTTACTTTAGCTGTAATATTTGTTTAGTATTGCTGTATCTGGCTTAGCAGAGTTGATCGGTTTACCTGCTTATTAGCTGGATTAGCAGCAGGCTTTCTGGCATGGAAAAGGGCAATTTAAATTTTTGCTCCAGTTAGAACTCTTTTTGCAAACATTAGTGTATGAGAGATTTTTTTTTTTTAGAATATACCTCTTTATATTCTAATGTTAGCCATTTTTAGAAAAATTCAGGGAGATCCATTACTTCTAGCATAAATATGCCCCGATCGTTGTGAAGTTATGGCCGACCTCATGCCTTTAGGCTAATGTTTTATGTGCTACTGTTCATGTGTTGTGTGTGTGTGTGTGTGTGTTGTGTGTGTGTGTGGGTTCAAGCACCAATAAAAGATATAGCCAAAAGAGAGAAATGGCCCAGCATGTCACCGGATCCATCGCTGACCTGCACGCTGAGCATCAATTGGCTCCGGCAGAGCAAACAGGAAATAGAGAAAGCAGCGGGGGAGGAGGTGTGTGCACGTGTGTTTGTGGGTGGGTGGTACGCGGCAGGAGGGCGGACAAGGTTTTGGCCGGCATGCCAAAAATGAAAGAAATCAAATCAATGGACTAATTTCTTTGAGATGAAATGTGAAAAGTTTGCCCAGAACCTCCCACTTCTGTGTTTCTGGTTCTATATTTCTATCCTCTCTCCTCTGACCATGATTTGTAAGTTCCTCTTATAGAACAGCACTAAGTGTGGAGATAAAGTGTGTCTGCAGATACAGGGTGACTTTTATATCAGCGTCACTGTCTGTCGTTATGACAGCAAGATCCATAGACGGTATCACAATCTGTCGTGCTAAATACGTCCAGCTTGCAGTCAGTCACTCACTCAAGGACACCGCGCAAACAAAGGCAACAAGACATCCGTGGCTGATAAAGCTATGTAGTTTCTGCACCATGCAACACTGGACTGGGGCATTTTAAAGCCACACACCTTGAACGAGGCCAACAGCAAATAGACCCAGATAGGAGGTAGAAACAAAAATCAGGTTAGCCCACTGCTGGAAGATCAGAGGTTGACCCCCCTGTAGTTTAACTCCAACCCTAATCTGACACACCTGCCTCTTATATTCACAAATGTCCAGAGACCAGGATTAGCTGGATCAGGTGTGTTTAATTAGTAGTGGAGCTAAGGAACACTATTGCCCCTTTTCCACCGAGGCAGTTTGAGTGCTGCTTCGGAGCCTAATTTAGAACCAGTTCTTTCTTTTTCGACAGCTAAAGCACCGGCTCTGAACCAGGAAAAGTGGTTCTTAAGTAGCACCAAAACGTTGCTGGTCTAGACTTAAGAACCGCTTGTGTCAGGGGCTGTGGGCGGGGCTGTGGGCGGGGCTACTGTTAGCACATTTGATAATGTACCTTAAGTATACTAATGTTTAATACACTTTTACTTTACCGTGATATGATACATTATCAGCACACATGATAGTAAGTAGCTACATGCTAAGGCTAACTTTTTTCTGTGTTAATGATAAAATAACGTTATTACTCGATTACAACCTCCGTTTATACAGATTACATGGAGCTGCACGTACACGTTGGATTCGCCGCGTTTGGATGCCAATGTAGGTTCACAAAGCCATGAGCATTAACAGTAAAGCAACATTTGTGTTTGTCGCTGCTGCGCTAACGTTGCTGGGACAAGTGACACGTATACAGTGACGTCAGACTCGGCTCTGTGATGCTCTCTAACCGATGGAAAGGCAAACTGGTTCTTAGAAGGTTCCCCAGTGGAACAAACTTTGAACCAGCACCAGTGCTAGCTCTGAACCAGCACCCGGTTCTTTTTGGTGGAAAAGGGGTCTTGATGGGTGATCTCCCATAGCACAATGGTTCTCAGTTACAGTTTGGTTCCTGTGGTAGGCTAACCTACCCAAATGCCCAAATGCCTCTTCTGAGAGAGAAAAAGACAGACTACACCAGCACTGAATGATGGTTAGGGCTAGTACAGTATATGAACATTTAAAAATGTACCTGGTCATTCAGGGTAGTGCATGCTCATGAAGTGGTATTCTTAATGTTCAATCTCTTGTTCCATTAAGAGAGAGAAACTGTTTGAGTAACACTGGAAAGACATAGAACATATATTCAGTGACCTTCAAGTTCCTGCTCCAAGGTAGGTATTATTGGTGATGACAAACGTCTAAGATGACTTTGAAGATCGAGTACAACTAGTCAGTGATGTTCAGCATGGCAAGCTTATATTTTTTTTTACATTTACAGCATTTGGCAGACGCCCTTTATCTCAGCGACTTACATGATCTCATTTTTATACAGCTGAGCAATTCAGTGTTAAGGGCCTTGCTCAGGTGCCCAACAGTGGCAGCTTGGTGGACCTGGGATCAAACTCACAACCTTCCGATTGGTAGCCAACACCTTAACCACTAGGCTACCACAGGCAAGCTCCATCCGAAAAGTTCCTAGTAACCAAATCTAACTAGTATTTCTAGTATTCTAGTAATTTCTACATTTTTATCAGAATGAAGAATATAGTGTTTATTCTGGAATTGTCTGTTATGCCATCTGGATTACATCCTTTTTCTCCCTCAATATTCTTGGTTGTGGTGATGTGGCTGTGATCCAGGACCTTGTCCAGAAAGTGGAATTCTCTTTCCTGAAAACTAAAGGGCCTTTAGTTTCTGAAAATGATAGTTAATTACCAGGATCTTTCCAGTAAGGCTGGTCTCAGCAATACGATTCTGGCAATGAGAATGAATAACAGTGTATAGCACTGTATATCTAGAGACAATAAGCTCTTTCTGCCATTTGTAGTGAAGGCCACATAAAGCATTGGTGTTAAAAATAAAGAGAGGGAGGGGCAGGCATGCGGCACAGCTGAGAGTTCCTTTAAGATTTGTGTGCTGTCGGGCAACCTAAATCACAACAGCTGAGATTGCACGGTGCTGCCTGCATGCTTCTCTAGATTTTTTCCCTTTGCACTCTACCATTCTCAACTGTCTGTCTCCTTATTCTTAGTCAAGATTTAGAAGTCTGTTGAATCATAAATTCCCTAATCAAAAACCCAGGAAGGAGGACAGACAGCAAAAAATAACTTCAAGCAGACCCATTTATCTTAGCTGTGCCGAAATAAAAATTCCACTTTCTGTAGCAAATACGTTGTCCGACTAGCTAAGTCAACAGAGTGTATCATGAAACTGGACTCAAGACGAAACTGGTCAGCATGAGCAAATAGTCAAGAACATTCCCAGGAGGCAGCAAATTCAGCAAAGCAGGCAATGGGAAACATTAAGAAAAGCATTAGACTGTTCAGCAGGTTTTAGAGAAATCACTGTGTCAGCTGCATGACACACGTTGCTTTAAGCCAGTTTGAGGAACTTACTTACCACTTCCTTTCCTCTGGCTTATCTTGCTTTTTGGCCTGGATTTCAAAAAAAAAAAAAAAAAAAAAAAAAAAAAAAAAGACACCACTGAGGAATCAAGGTTAAGTTCAGGGCAAGAGCTCTCACTTTTCCTTAATGGGAAAAACCTGCTCTGAAGATTTGATAGAGCAAGTGTAAGTGGCGCTCAAACCGGACAGGCAAGACGAGGAAGAATTCCCCTCATGGCTCCGTGATAAATGGCAGAACCCGGAGTACCAAGGGTTGGACGAATTCCAAGATTCCCAAACCAGTACAAGCAGACCTGAGGTGGCCTGAGTGCATGTAAAAGTCAGACTGAAGTCTGAACTCAACTCCCAGCACAGTCACCCCAGCCCCCATCAAATTATCCCCTCTTTGTACCGTCCCTCTAACTGGTCCCCCATGACCACCCCCTTCAGAGTACTGCCTCTATGGTCTGTGCCATCGAGGTCCCAACCAATCACAGCCCAGCTGATCTGAGTGTCCTGGAAGGAAACTGGGGGATTCGTTCAACAACCTCTGATTAAGTAAAGGAAGATCGGACAAGTGTTTAAGGGAGTAGGAAATACCTTAGGATAAGCAGTGCCTTAGCAAAAGCAATAAAATAAAGGACCTGTGAGTGGATGTCAAACAGAAAAGAAGAAGAAAACCCTTTAACCTTTCTTCCTTCCTCTCCATATAACGAATGAAATCCAATCTGTGCAAGCGCCAGTGGGACTCAGTCATTCATCACAGCCATATGAACGTGCTTTCACTTTAGCTCTGGCTCACAGTACGACTCCTTTAAAAGACATCCACTTACGCACAGGACCTCCTGATCAACGCACCACAGGAGCTGAGTCACAACGCAATAATCACCAGGCCCCATCATTTACCGGCACAACAACCGTTCACCCTGAACGACATTCCAAATGCAGGAAAAGCTCCCCATATTGGAAACATGTTCCAGGAGTTACCTTTCCTGTTTAATTTAAGTGTTGCCCTCGAGTCAACCATGCAACATTATCAAAGGCTTAACACTACTAAATCTACACACAATGGCAAAATACCAGAAGTACGCAAGCTTTAAGATATTTAAGGCTCTATTATTATTAGTTGCCTCCTTGTTGCAATTTTTAGAGCTGGAAATAAATATGGCTCCACTGGCGTGGGTAGAATGCCTCAACAGGGGTGTGAGATGCAAAGTCTGACAACAATGTGAGATTTCTGAACCCGCTTTGGTCTAAATTTGTGTTTACATTAGCACTTCTCTCTCTCTCTCATTTTCTACCGCTTATCCGAACTACCTCGGGTCACGGGGAGCCTGTGCCTATCTCAGGCGTCATCGGGCATCAAGCCAGGATACACCCTGGATGGAGTGCCAACCCATCGCAGGGCACACACACACTCTCATTCACTCACGCAATCACACACTACGGACAATTTTCCAGAGATGCCAATCAACCTACCATGCATGTCTTTGGACCGGGGGAGGAAACTGGAGTACCCGGAGGAAACCCCCAAGGCATGGGGAGAACATGCAAACTCCACACACACAAGGTGGAGGCGGGAATCGAACCCTTATATCCTTATATACACAAGGAATTTGGTACTGGCTGTTAGTGAGCATCAAAAAGTACAGACAGAAAATAACACCACTATACATTCAATATTATAGACAACACTCAACACCGGGCTGATGTCATGCTGTTCGCATCCCGAATGTCGCATTGCTGAATTGTTACACCACACCGATGTAGCAACGATTACAACGTTTTCTTTATTGAAAACAATTCAAGCTTTTTATTGGTTTCCCAATAGTTGGGAAAAAACGAGGAAGGGGTCCACTCACCTAAGCCAAGATCAGGTGATCTTGTTTTTGTGGTTGCGTTATTAACAAACATAGAGCTCAGTGTCTTATTACAATCGTGTAGACGTCTTAATTTGAGAAGCCGGTCACTGTAACTAAAAAAAACCCGGCCCTGTCTGAGCACGCTCATAGTAGCTGATTCTTTTCTAAAACCCTCAACATGCTGATTGTGACTGTGGGCCCATATGAGACTAATAAGTGACAATGGCCTTATTTAGGTGGTTAAGGAGACTGTTTTGTGCCAATCGCAGTAAAAATTCCACAGCTGTGTGCAGGGCTGTGTAACATAGTTATGTGTGGGTTGGATACCAGGCAACCTGCCGGAAACTCCTACACCAGCTCTCTCGGTGGGTTTTCAGAGTCATGGCAGGTCACAGGATATATATTTGCCCGTATTGTGTAAGGGAGCACTGAGATACATTACTTAAATGTTTCAAATGATTCTACGGCTAATTTTGATTCGCTCGATTCAGAAAACATCTGTTCTTTTTGAAAGATGAATCCTGGTCACGGTCGTGGTGGGTCACTTGGTGGCGAGACCGAAACCTCACCTGGTAGAGATGCTCAGGATGAAACCAGGGACACGAGAGCTGTGTGGCGTTGATGCTACCCGTTGTACCACTGTGCCACCAATGCTAGCGCTCGTCTGTGGTTTCTTTTAGCTAGCTTTAGTTCATATTAGCATGGTAAAGTGATCTGTACATTCCCATCAATCGTAATAGTGTACCCTGACTTTAATCAGATATTTAAACCGAGCTTCAAGACACCGAGCTTCCGGCCACGTCGGACGGCGTTAAAAAAAAAAATTAGGGAGGACGTGAAAGAAGAGACGACGACGGAAAAGGAGAAAAAGGAAGCATTCTCTCCACTCCTCCCACATGCTTGCTCTCTCATCCCTTCTTATGTCAGAGTTAATTGAAGTGATCCATCAATCCGACGTCCCTTAGCGAGAGGGAAAGGAGGGACGGTGAAGAGAGAGAAAGAGAGAAAGGATGGAGTGGTGGAGAGAGGGGGAGGGGAGGGGATATCACTTAAATACTCCTAAAAGCTTCTTGACCTATCAATGTAATGAATTTAAGTTGTCAAAGTGAAAGAATCATCTATCATCCGCATAGTGTGTGATTGAGCGGGCTAGAAAGAGAAAGCTTTTTTTGTCCTCCTCAGGGATCTGCGACTAGAGACGGTGAGAGAGAGAGAGAGAGAGAGATCGATGTAAAAACACTATCGAAACCGTGCATGGAACGCTTTAGTTTTTGTGACTAACGTGGTTTGTGTTCCATAAAAAAAAAACATGTGAGCGATGCAGCGAGACAGAGGGACAAAGGGAGTCGGTGATGCTCCGATATCATCCGGAGTCTATCCAGCTGTTAAAGTCATTTCGTTCCAGTGGTGGTTTTTAAGACGGGGCTCCGTTGACATCTTATACACATAATCGTATGGCATGAGACACTTCCATGACAGCGTTTTTTTTTTCTTTTTTACTTCATCCCAAATCTGTCAGTTTCAACACTGCTAAAAAGAAAACTCTCCTGTCTCTTAAAAATGTTGCCTAAAACCATTGCTCATAATCCCTTCCCAAGCTGAACCGTGTGGTTTTAGCTTGTGTGTGTGTGTCTCTATGTGTGTGTGTGTGTGTGTGTGTGTGTGTGTGTAAGACACTGGGGTCTAGTGTTACGCTGTTATCTGTATCTTTATCTATTCAGCGTAGCTGTATCCGGATTTAAACACACAGTGGGTGGATCCTACAGCACACTTTTTATAATTAAATATAAACCTCAGATAGAAGACAGAAGGTGAAATGTCAGTACTGTCAGCTAAGTTCCTCAATTGTAGATACGTGGTTGTGAAAGAAGAAGTTTTTTTCATCTTGCAGTTATTATATTTGTTAGTACTGTATTTGTTTATGTGAACAAACCAGTCTCATTTAAAACCATTGAGATCCTGACTGGGCAGATATTAAGGATGAAAGGATCTAACACTGAGTGCACGTTTACGTGTGAACGTGTTCTTTCTCTGTCACGTGCGTTCCTCCGCATGATGGTTCGTACGCCTGCTGCACATGTCCGTGTTTGTGTCTGTTACGACTAGGATACGAATCATTTAAGAAGAAGAAGAACACGTGATCGCGCCTTCACCGCTGCTGGGGCTAATATGTAGCTCACGCCGAGTTACGGGTGTTTGATTCACAGCCTTTCAACAGGCCGCAGTTTTCATTTTTCAGGAGAGACAGTGTTTTAAACCACAACCTGAGTTTGGGCCAAGATAGAAAGACTGAACACTGCACTATACACATGCATGAATGCACACTTGTGCACACACACATCACTCTCAGCTTGGCAGAACTCTGTCTAATGGCAAAGCCTACAGAATTCACTCTGTAGTTTGCTGTGTATGTGTGTGTGTGTGTGTGTGTGTGTGTGTGTATACGTGTGTGTACGCCTATGCCTGGCTTTTATTAGTGAGGAAGTTGCAACACAGAGCACAAGCTGAAAACGTCCTTAAACAGTTGAAGAAAGCTGTGGTGATGAAAGGTAGTGGGAAAGTAACACTCTTCAAAAAAAAATTCTTTCCTCTAACATTCGAAACGTTCTTCGTTCCGTACTCCTCGGAAAAGTTCTACAGAGTGTTTTATGAAACATGGTTTCCCTTTTGAAAAGGGTCTGTTAACGATCTGAGGAAGCCCTGATTAATCTTCTTCACAAAAAAACATAATAATTCTGTAATAAATACCACACAGACACCATTACAGAGATATAGCACAGTCAGAGATCGGTTAAAGTCTTGTTTTTGATCGGTCAGGAATGACGTTTTTATTCAGTTTCATTGCGTCATTGTGTATAACGTTGTTCCAACATCAGTGATAACAAGAACTTGGTTCGTTGTAAACAGTAAAGAACGATAAAAGGATGATTTATTAAGGACGAGTTGCTTCTTAATAAATACACAGTTGTTCGGCATCAGCAAATCGCTATGGAACAAAGATGAACGACTTGCCGGATGGTGAACGGTGCCAGTTTGTATTATAGCTGCCAAGATTGCAGAGAGAGAGAGAGAGAGAGAGTGAGAGAGAGAGAGAGAGAGAGAGAGAGAGAGAGAGCACAAGAGAGAGCGAGAGAAAGAGCGCGAGAGAGAGAGCGCGAGAGAGAGAGTGCGAGAGAGAGAGAGAGTGCGAGAGAGAGAGAGGGAGAGAGAGAGCGAGAGCGAGAGAGAGAGCAAGAGAGAGAGCAAGAGAAAGAGAGAGCGCAAGAGAGGGAGCGCGAGAGAGAGAGAGAGAGAGAGAGAGAGAGAGAGAGAGAGAGAGAGAGAGAGAGAGAGAGAGAGAGCGAGCGCAAGAGAGAGCGAGAGAGAGAGCGCGAGAGAGAGAGCGCGAGAGAGAGAGAGAGAGAGAGAGAGAGAGAGAGAGAGAGAGAGAGAGAGAGAGAGAGAGAGAGAGAGAGAGAAAGGAAAGAACAAACAAAAGTCTAGTGATGGAAGGAAACTGCTTTTCAAATAAGAAACCAAAGTAAACAGTCGTTTGTTAAACGCTTCACATGATGTGATGACTTGTGGCCGTGTTGATGACCTTGGCGATGATGATGATCCTTCTGATCACAGCACAGGAAAATAAAAGGAAATGGGGGAGGAGAAAAAAAATCAGATGATAAAAAGGAGAAGGAGGACAAACCATCAGAAACCCGCTTCCCGACAGATGTTTCCGATCTGTTTACCCTCATGATGAAGATGCCACTCAGTGGAAAACTCAACGCTCTTTGCTCTTTACTAAAACAGAGCTTTAATGGACTAATAAACACCACCCCGGTTTGTATGCCACAGATATGTCGCATTAAATAAAAACAATATCAGCTTTGCTATCTTAGAACACGTCCAGGTCTGGATCAGTCGCTTGATCGGATGCTATCAATTGCCTCCTTTTTTTTACTTTCCATCCAAAGCTTCTAATCAGAATATCTCTTGGGAAAGGAGGGTTGGTCTCATCTTCAATCTGTCAATCACAGAGCTTTGATGAACCCCTGTCTAAATCCCAGCAGGCCAATCAGACAACACAGTGATCAAGGCTCTCGCTTGAGCTGCCAGTCCGGCTCAAATGATGTCAAGCTTAACCTACGGATGAAACGCTTATTAGCTAAGTATCTTTGGTGCAAAAAGTGCAAAAGGTCACGACCTGGATTCTCAACAAGCTTGGAAGTATTTCTCGCTGCTTCTCTCTTCCGTCTCGGTCCGTTCCATATTTCGAATTGAACGCAGCTTTCTCTTATTTCTGTCACTCAAAAAAACGTTGCGGTTACTTTCGACTCCACATATGGATCGGGGATTTCTGGAGAAATGCACAAAGTGCTCGAATCCCTCCAGCTTAGTTTTAAAGTTAGAGCTCGAACTAAAGCCAAAAGGTTGTAACAATGACTCAGATTCTTTGTGAAAACTCTGTGGGAGAAGATCCCGTCTGGACAGTAAAAGATCCACAGAGTTGATTCACCGTTCGAGAAACTGCCCCTTAAATGATAACAGACTTTCAAAAAAATCTTGTTCTGATTCTGTGATACGTTAGTGGAAAGGACAAAAAGCCTCCTTTATACACAACCTCCGACTTCCATTCTAAATGAACCGGAACAGTTACAGCGATCCCGCCTGTCCTCGGGTAAATATCTGCAAAAAGAGAACTGATAGTTTGCAGGCTGAACGTGTTGCCTCAGCAGACGAGAAGAATTCTTCTCCTCTTGCTCAAGCACTTTGTGGCTTTTTCGGGGTGTAAACATACAACAACGCTCATTCCGCTCATCAGCTCTGAAGCCTCTCCAGGCCCAATGATGAGAAACACATGGTTCCATTACAGACCCTTTAAAGAGGCCAGAACAATGGAGGAGTCAATTAGATCTTGCCATAAAACGGAGCAGGATGGGAAGGTTCTGCAGGATGGTCATCCTATTCCTAGTGTCATGCTGAGTCTTTCTCCCCCCATGTACGCTCCAGCGCAGACCTCTCTGTGTGATACTGTGGCACAATCAATCAATAGTTATTACCTTTCATTGACGGAACCAAGCCGAGCTCCGATATTCCGCACACGTTTTGATTCCTACTGCACACATGCTATCAGGAACCAGAACTAGTTTTACCCTCAAGGTGAGAACTCACAAATTCTGCAGGAAAATAAAGAGGAGCAGACAGATCAAATAAAGGAAGAGCTTGTATCATTGTTGCAGGTCCAGCGGCGATAAGATGGGGTACAAAGGAAAGAAAGATTGTCCTGGGTAATAAAATGTCAGGAGTGCACGACCCTGGGAATTAACACGTCAAGAGACCCAGACTTCTTGTTGGCGCCAATGGAACAGCAGACCAAATTCTGATCTCAACTCAGACTGCAGAACTAATGTAGGTTTAATAAACTAAACCTGAATATTTATCCTTTTTACCCCTAGCATACCGGCATTCCAATCTGAGAGCCGAACCGAAATGATTGACATTTTCAATCGGTATAAACAAATAAATGTGCGAGTCGGCTCGCCGGCTGCGAGTCTGATATAAAATGAGTCAAGGCTCCGTTGGCATTCAGTGTGAGACGTGTGTTTTTCCCTCCGTTAATAACTTTACAAAGAATTTTAGAGATTGAAGATAAACACGTTTAAAATTTAGTTGCTTGTGAACAAGCTGTCAAGGACGCGGGATAAATACGGACCCAAGTGCAGGATAGCGCAACAGAAACAGGTTTTAATAACTCAAAAAACATGAAACATGGACGCAGACTAGCAACAGGACTAAACCAAAGACAACAGAGGATTCCGCGCTGCTCAAGGCGACACGGCTCAACTAAATAGTACAAATAATTAATCAGACATGAGGGACAGGTGTGCAGAGGCAGGGGGGGAAAGACAAGGGGCGGGGCAGACACGTGAACACAGAACATAAACAAAAAGGCACATGGCCAAAGTCCAGACACAAGCACTTGGGGAATCTCAATGTTTTGAACATTTGCATGAAAAAATAGCTTTCTTTTTTTTCACTTTTTTATAAAAATATAAATAACTTTATGAAATTTAACAAATCTTTAATGCCCTGAGTGTCGACTTTTAAAGGAATAACCACCACTATCGAGTGGAACAGGACAAAATCCATTCGATGCTGAACATGGACACAACCGATCAGAAGCAAATTCCACTTTTTGGTCTGTGGTAAAAGGAAATAATGCTGATGTTATTGTTTATGTTCCAATTTATGTAAATGTTCCAATTTTCACCATTCCTGCAAGAGCTATGATACCATGCATTAAGCGCAGTGTTACGAAACCTTAGAAATCTGGTCAGCAATTTAGATAATTTAAAAAAAAAAAAAAATCAGTTAAACCTAAGATTGACAAATGAAGCACGTGGACTTCTATTGTCAGCTAGTTAGCTAGTGTTGTCCATGGACCATTTTGGCTCCATTTGTGCAATCTCTTTAAAAGGCATTCTTCATGGATTCTTTGGGTGTTTAATTGTTCTGTCTGTCTAAAGGACTGCTGCTCGGTGAATGACAAACCTTCTGTTGTCTCCTCCCCTTGACAAAACCCTTGAAGAACCCTCAAGGGCACTAAGATTTTTTTTTCTAAGAGGCTAAAATTTGATCTGTTTGTATAAACTTTACACAATCCAACCAGCGTAATTCTGTCTATGATCGAACTGGTTGACGTATTTAGTGAAATGAGGAATCCCTGACTGTTCGGCCACTTTCAGGTCAGTAAATTTAAAGCCGAGTTAAACGTGAAGTTCTGAGACTCTGACATCAAAAGCAGATCCAAGACCACCGCTACTACTATTACGAAACTCGGGAAATTCATGTGCAACTTTCAGGTCAGAATTTCATACTGTTAGTCATTTAGAACGCTCATGAAAGCAGCATTAGTCACATTATAGGGAAAAAGGAGGAGAAGGTGGTGGGTGAGGAGGAAGAGAGAGAGAGAGAGAGAGAGAGAGAGAGAGAGAGAGAGAGAGAGAGAGAAAGAAAGCGTGGAGCCTAAGCAGAAAGGAAACACTGACGTTAACAGTACTCCAGAGGTCTGGCAACATTTTTATGAAGTCTAACTGCTTGGAGAAAAGAAGCAATACTCTTTCTGACAGCACCGTGTAAACTTCACGAGGCCGGTGTCAGTTTGTCCGTCCGCTCCGCATCGCTGGCTTTTACTCCTCTAGGAGACAATAGGAAGGAAGGAAGGAAGAAAGGAAGGAATCCTCCTCCTGTTCTCCCTTCTGTTCTCCCTGCTTCTGCTATTCCAGGCTCTGTTTCAGGAGTCCCTGGAATCCAATTCCACTCCACAGATGTTATATTTATAGAATAAAGATACAGTGAGGAAAAAATAACGAGTGTATGCGAAAGCGAGTCTGAGAAATGCATAACGTATCGTATCGTATCGTATCGTATCGTCAGCCGTCTGGTCTGACACTTTTGTGTCGTTTCCTGAAGTGTGTGCTGCACGTCGGCGTGTCGCCCGTGAACATGTGTCTATCTGCACGATGGAGTCGCGTTTAATAATTAAACCGTAAACAGCAGCAGGAAGAGGTGGAACGAAGCCGCGCTGCTGCAACATGATCCTCGCTTCTCCGGAGTGACTCGTGTCCCAGAATCCCCTGTATTATTCTCGTGCCAGGCCAAACAACTCAAGAAGCCAATTAGCAGCTAATGCAGTCACTTCTTTATTAAAAGGCTATCCACTATTCTCTTTGTGTTGCTGCTGGGATTAGTAACCGGTCTGTCGAGGCGGTGCTCTTGGCTCCGAATTATAGAACGGGGATAGGATTATTAGCTTTGGCAGCAAGACATAGGATATGCACCACCTACTTTCATTGGAACTTTTAAAGGGGGGAAAAACTTCTGAAGATCCAGTCAAAGTAACAGATAATCACAATATCAGATAATAGTTTTTTCCCCTTTACGGACATTCAGCCAACATGTGGAGTTTTCTTTAATTCCTGGTGCATTTCTACTGTAATGCCGCCGTCGCCAAGACATCACACCAGAGCTCTAGAAATGATATGTGACTTGTAGCACTTCGGATCCGAAAAACCCGAAACCCGAAACGCTACATTAAGAAATGGAGCCGTTTCAGAAAGCTACGTCCTCCCGGCTTGCTCGTTAAGCCGTTTTTATCGATCCCTTCCAAACAGGTTCGGAAAAGCGCTTCAAAGGAGAAGGAAAAACTCACTTGGAGCAGCTTACGTAGAACGTGCCAGGAATATTTGTAGGAATCTCGTTCATTATGACAACTCATGACACGTTTCTGCTATTATTGCTAATTCCTGTTTTGCGTATTGCTAATTCCTGCCCAGCTGGATTCTGATGGACAGTGTACTGTATACGTAGCTGAAAATCCAAGCACATATCAGAAAGGTTTTGAAATTTAGCTATTGTGCTAATTCTGGCATATTTACACTGATGCTCATTGCTGATTTGTTGATCAATGTGCACTGTCCTAATTCAAACAAACAAACAAACAAACAAACAAACAAATAAATAAATACAATTTTAAACAGGGGGGCACGGTGGCTTAGTGGTTAGCACGTTCGCCTCACACCTCCAGGGTTGGGGGTTCGATTCCCGCCTCCACCTTGTATGTGTGGAGTTTGCATGTTCTCCCCGTGCCTCGGGGGTTTCCTCCGGGTACTCCGGTTTCCTCCCCCGGTCCAAAGACATGCATGGTAGGTTGATTGGCATCTCTGGAAAATTGTCCGTAGTGTCTGAGTGAATGAGTGTGTGTGTGTGTGCCCTGCGATGGGTTGGCACTCCGTCCAGGGTGTATCCTGCCTTGATGCCCGATGACGCCTGAGATAGGCACAGGCTCCCCGTGACCCGAGGTAGTTCGGATAAGCGGTAGAAGATGAATGAATGAATAAATAAATAAATAAATAAATAAATAAGGTTTAAACAATTCTTTTAAAGCAGCAGTTTGAAATTTCTTCATGCCCTGCAGTTGAAAACATCTTCGTCTTTCCACGTGCTGTCTTCTGAAATTCCTTTTATTAAAACAAAATCAAGAACATTATTTTGTTGGAAGAACCAATTTTCTTTAAAAAAAAAATAAAAAATTGATCAAGATCCACTTTAGGCACCACAAATGACGGTTTAATAAAGTATAGTATCTGTGAAATTCATGTTGCTACTAGACATGGACCAGGATCTACGGAAACATGTTCTGGAAACACCAGGTTTGGCTCACGGTGACAGATGTTAATGAAATCTGTTAAATGAAAAGAAATCAATAAGTGTTTCCCCAAATGAGGAACTATTCATTTGCTTCAAGTCAAACATCATTAAAACATGAAGCCAAAAAAAAAAAAATAAAGCATTGAATACTTTCTAACCTTTCATTCCAAGATATTAAGTAAGGGATTTATTCTGGTCTGGATCCAGACGCAGTCAAGAAAACACTGGACATGAGCTGGGGCTACACCCTGGATGGGACTCCAAAGGATATTCAGAGTATTTAAGCCATCTACTAGCATGTGATTGGGAATATCACAGGGGAAAACATGTAGAACTCGACATATTAACCTGTCCTCGGAATCAAACCCACAACCCAGGAGATACGAAGGCTTCCTCCAAACAAGTTTTTTCACTCGTTTAAATAAAAGTTCCAATAAATTTCTCAAAGTCAGTTTCATTTCGTCACTTTCTTATCTTGATCTTCTCTCACTTTATAGATTCCAGATGGCAGACAGTTCTGGGACGGTTCTGGGATGATTTTAGCAACATCGAGTACACTGCGTGCTGAAAGCATCTCGACTCAAAACGTTTAGGGATTCCTTAACATTTGGAATCTAGGCCAGAAATGTCCCGAATGCACCCGGCCGCGTATAATGTTTGTGCCGCTTTTTAATCTCGGGCCAATTACGAGTTCTGGTCCATATCACGACTGAGATATGGTCTTGTCAAGTCTGAGTCGTGGCTGCGTTCCTGGGAGACCAGATTCGGATGAGTTCATCGGCGTCATTCCATAGCGCTATGCGGGCAGGCGATGGAGATAAGTGCGGCTCGGACGACGTCGCTCTTGTGCTATCTGTCTACTCTCTTTTTCTAGCATGTACAGTAGAGTCTGTTTTGTCAGACCTTTTGTCTCTCTCTCTGTCCTGTTCTCGGAGAGCGATTAAGCATGTGATTCAGGGTTAAAGGCCAGTTCAGAAAGTCTTGTGATCCGAATAGATCTAAGTGCCTCTGTGTTACCTTTAAAATCTCATCACCATCTAGGTTAGAGCTCCAGACAAAGAAAAACAAAACAAAAAAAAAAGTATTATCTGTCAGATCACATGCCTGTGTGTGTATGTGTGTGTGTGTGTGTGTGTGTGTGTGTGTGAACACCCAGAAGCTCTTCTGCTCTCAGAAAATCCATTAGGAAAAAGAGATTGATTTCTAAATGTATCCAGGGAAAGGCAAGGAAGCAATTTTCATATTTGAATTTCAAAACAGTATTTTCCATTTCCTGTTCATCGGGCTTTTCCGCTTGCTTTCTTTTTTTTCTCTTGCGTTCTCCACTTTTCTCACCACAAATGTTTTTTTTCTTTTTTAATCAGCAGCAGAACATCCAGAATAAATGAACTGAAGTTATAATTCTAGATATGAAGTCATTCATTCATTTTCTTCGGCTTATCCGAACTACCTCGGGTCACGGGGAGCCTGTGCCTATCTCAGGCGTCATCGGGCATCAAGGCAGGATACACCCTGGACGGAGTGCCAACCCATCGCAGGGCACACACACACACTCTCATTCACTCACGCACACACACACACTACGGACAATTTTCCAGAGATGCCCATCAACCTACCATGCATGTCTTAAACCGGAGTACCCGGAGGAAACCCGCGAGGCACGGGGAGAACATGCAAACTCCACACACACAAAGCGGAGGCGGGAATCAAACCCCCAACCCTGGAGGTGTGAGGCGAACGTGCTAACCACTAAGCCACCGTGCCCCCCAGATATGAAGTATTTTTAGATTTTTAAAATATGTACATCAGATGGGCGAAACTTTTTTGTTGTTGTTTTTTTTTTGCATTTGAATTAATTTTATTAAAAGAATACAAAAAATAATGAATATTCCATGATGCTTTGCTTGATAATTTACTTGTCCATCATCCGATAAAGGTGATATGAAGGAGAAAAAAAATACAGATTAGATTCTAAGGGGAAAATTAGGTTCATGTGCAAAACGGTCATTTGCTATAATGATCTATATTACGGTTGATATTTAATATTAAAAAAATAAATAAATAAAAATATCTGCGTTCATGAAATAGTATTAAAAATCGAGTATATTTAATACATAAAAAAATTGTAATATATATTGTTAAGTAATAAAAGTCAGATTACACATATTACACAAAATCTAAAGATGGGTGACAAATTAAATGAAAAAAAAAAAAACAACAGTTTAAAGTGTCTTAGTAAAGTATAAAGTCATGATGAGGCACCAGAGCAGCTTCAGCCCGCAATGGGCTCGCTTTGCAAAATAAAAGTGTTGCTTGCTGGTTTTATTTATTGTTGTTTTTGTATTATTTTATGTGAACTGAGGCCAAGGTGGAAAGTAATACAAGCGTTACCTTTAAAGCACTGAAAGCCCCTGAGAAGAGGAACGCACTGCGCTCCCCCGGGTCACCAGAGCAGATGAAGTCATTTGGAGAAGAGGAAGAGTGTGCACTTTACATGGGTTTTGTCTGAAATGTGCAAACCAGATGTGCCTCCAGAGGAGGGGGGATAACGTCTGACAGGCAGAAAGACAGAGAGAGTGAGAAGATAAAAGATGTATGGAGAGGAAAAGCAATATTTCACCTTATTGCTTCAGCAACTTAAAGAACAAATCAGCACAACGCATTTATAAATGTTAGCAACACATGGAGAGCTGGTGTACTGGCAGTCTGAGAATCGAGCGGTCTGAGCTTAAAACTACACCTATAGATATAAAACCCATAAATAAAGAGACATCCTGGGGCGAAACTAATGAGAACTCCAAGGTCAAGGGTTATAGAGTGAGGTCAAAAGCCTGCTTCCTTACCTGATAGGATTTATGGATTTAGGCAAGCTAGATATAAACATGTGACCATTATCCCAAATGCTAGTTAGAGATTTTTGACCTTATTTCTATTCCTCAGCTTATCTGGAGCAGTTCAGGTTCATTCCAGAGAGAGGGAGTGAATATGGATGAGGAGACACGGCGACTGGTGTCACCTTCCTTCACCTCACTGGATTATAAGCACAAGGTCAAATTTCTCTCTCAGTCTCTCTCTCTCTCTCTCTCTCTCTCTCTCTCTCTCTCACACACACACACTTTTCTTTTCCTACGTTCATGTCCATAACCTGTATAACTTGCACCTTTCAGCTGTTTATTCTTCAAATCTCAAGAAAGCGAAATCCTCAGAGGTTCAGTTAGCAGCTGTAAATATGCTAAATTTCATTTTAGCTAAATAAATAAATAAATAAATAAATAAATAAAGTCTCTTCTCGGTCATTTACCAACACAGCTGAGAGAAAAGTCGATATTCCTGACAAGTTGGTATCTTTTTTTTTTTTACTGTTAATATGTCTTTAATATGTCTACAGTTATATGCTAGTTTCAGTTGTTAGCTAGCTACCGTGTTCTCATAACTCATGGTACTGTATGTGTTAGCAACTTTTAATATGCTAAGTTTCTTAACAATTTAGCAACAACTATGAGTGAAATGTGAATATTCCAACCCAATCTCATGGCAGTTCGTGACATAGTCATGAAATTTAGAAAGAAAAAAATGAGGATATCATTAAAAGAGAAAAATAGAAAAAAAAAATAGAAAGAAAGATGAGGATATCATTGGATATATCATATCATGAGGTCATCAGGTAGTTTTAGCTGACGTCTTCAATATTGTTAAAGTAAGGCTCATGGGTACTGCAGTATTTAGTTTACTGTCCCGATTTGACACAACAAATAGATGGAAAAACAGCTTTTCTCAGAAAAGAACCCATAGCACAATGGTTAGTACCCTAGAGAATATAAAGCAATAAAAACAAGGATAAAATCTCCTGGTTGAATGTTGAGTAATGTAGTGCTTAAAGTTTAAAAATTAATAACAAATGAGCAAAAACAATGCTTCCGAGTGACACGAAAAAAAAAGATCTGTAGATTCAATTTCGTGACTATAGCCCTATTCGGACGGGACTAGTTTTCCAAACGACGTTTGAGTTAGAATTTTTTTCAGCCGACGTCTGTCATTTCATGTATGGATTCGGACGGGACAAACATCTCTGTGTTTATTACGGAGGTAGGAGTGTCTGTGTTTAACATGTGGCCGTTGCACAAGACCACATGTCCAGGATGCGTGGATTGTGTATGGTCATATTTTTATATAGAACTTCTTATAAACCCACTGGAATATAATTTTTTTTATATATGTTAAGTTTTTATGTAATTTTCACGTTATGTAATTGACTATAGAAATGAAAGTACTCTTACCTGAAACTGATATTACAGTAGCCGGTCTTAACAATTTACGTGATTTGGCTCTTCTTGTTGATTTCATTTCAGGGTAGCAAACACATTTACATCCATTATCGGTGTGCAGAAAGCAGAAACTTGAATACCGGTGCGCTAGGGTTAATACGGTAGTTCACGTTGACCAAAACAGACAAGGAAAAAACATTTTCGGCAATCACAGACATTCGCGTTCGGACGGGATTAGATTTCTCAGAGGAGCGCCGATTTTGCTGAAAAACAGTAGGTAATTTGCTCTGGAATTTTTACACAGGTCGTGTGAGAAAAAGACAGACATGGCAGATTCGGACGGGATTAAAATCACAAAGTACGTCTGTGAAACTGAAATTTCTCTAACGACCCCCTGTAAAACTAGTGCCGTCCGAATAGGGCTAATGTCACGAACTGCTCTAAAGTTCATTCTGTTTGAATGCAGAATAAGTGAAAACTGAATCTCTATACTTGTTTTAAAAACAAATTCCTGGCCTTTATTTTTATGGCTAATCTGTAAATCGGTGCCTGTATTTTCCTGATTCTTTTTTGGTGTGCAAGAACCAACACTTGATCCAGGACAGAAGAACACATTTAAAGTATTTATCTGTTTCAGGAGAAAGACAAAAAGAAGTGGAATTTTAGGAAACGTACTAACCAGGAGTGATAACATATCTAATGACAAAGCAGTTCATCCAGTCAGGAAGACTTAAATATGTTCCTACTGCAAAAATAACGGTACTGGAGGATATTAACTGGTGTACCACCTGAGGCCAAAACAAAACCCAGTCCTATAACTAAGTGCAGCATTTCTCCTCAGAGCACAGGATCAAACGAAAGCAAAAGTTAAAGACTATAAAATCAGTTCCCATGCATGGCTAATTGGAGCCCAGAGGTGCCTTCTAAACACCACAGACATATGTACTGTGTGAGGTTGTGTGCTGCTTGTTAAGATATAGCGGGACTAGATTACGCCTTGTGCTACAAAGGTTAAAATCTGGTCTACGTAAATAAAGTCATGCACAGAAATAAACAAAAAAACACGACTTCAAAGTAAGGTGTAAGTGCACAGAGGTGTGTGTGTGTATGTGCAACAGGTCAGGCTCAAAACCCCTCTCCGCAGGCTCCCTTGGCTTCAGCGGCACCAATTACCCAGCTAATTCACACCAACTGGGGCTCATACACACACACACACACACACACACACACACACACACACAGACACCATATTAGCATTTCTGACACACACTACATCAAATATAATTGTTCAATGTTCATTCACACACAAACACACACACACACACACACACACACACACACCATATTAGCATTTCTGACACACACTACATCACAAATAATTGTTCAATGTTCATTCACACACAAACACACACACACACACACACACACACACACACACATATCACCATGCTCTGGAGGGAAGCTGCTACTGTTGCGGTCTTGATATTTCCAGACCACCAGCCTTCCAAACATATAGGACATGATGTACAGAGCTGTTCTGCTCTCCCCAGGAGGCACAACGTTCACACCGCTTCAAAGCCCTGCTCGATAACGTGCTCCTGCGCGAGCAGAAGGACGCAGAGGTGGTCTAATTAGACGTGACGTTTATTAAAGTGACTCCAATCCGCCATGAAATAAAACTCTGAGCCAAGGGTCTGATACCATCTGCCCTCCAGGCCACAGAGCAAACAAAACCTAGGAACGTGTTCTCAACCCCAAGTTCAGCACATGACATGAGATCAACATGGCTGCTCCGGTTTCTACTGTTAATCATGCTTATAAATATTGGCTCCATCAATATTCGCTGTTGTATTTTTCACTTCTGGGGTTTTTGAGAAAATGTCGTCATTTCTAACAGGTCTGAGGTAAATCTTGGGGGAGGAGCCTATCCCTGCCAAACAAACCATTCATGTGCTTGAAAATAGGCAAAAGTCTAACCGATATATGGAAAAAAGTGCACGGTACAGAAAAATATGACAAAAAATAAGATTTACAATTCAAGCGTGTTTTTTAAAAGCGTACGGCTCCGTTTTAGTCAGTCAGCCAAACATTCCATCTGTAAAGCAGTAAATCGGGGACATAAGTCATCTCTTTATGTCAGATGTAGTACAAACTGTTTTCATTTCTATTTTAAAAAAAAAAGGATTCTATAGACATGAAGAATATGTAGGTCCCCCTCGCTGCAAGCGGCTTTCTGGCCGTCTGGGTCGGCACCATATGGGAGAAGCATTAGCATCGTCACAAATCACACAACGCTCCACTGCGCCACACTCTGACCTTGGATGCTCTTCAGATTGGGGATTGAACCACACTGAGGCTAAAAAGAGCCCTGTGGTGCCCCGCTGGGGTTCTGCCCCTCACTCTAATTCCATTTTCTAAACATATTAGTGACCGAGTGGTTGGTTTTTCTATTCATTACGGTTCCTGTGTGCCACTTGGACTCACACAGGAGGAGGGGAAGCTCTGCCAAGACAAAGTGAGCAGCTCTTATGGGATATCTGCTTAAATGATGTTTTTTAAACCAACTACACTTTTTCACTCCGCTCCACGTCCATGCAGAGCAGTTTAAGCTTCCTGATATGGTCCAAGTTTCCTGAAAAGCACCGTTAAATGGTCGAACGAGATCAGTAGTGAACTCTCTCTCTCTCTCTCTCTCTCTCTCTCTCTCTCTAGCAGTTGAGATGATTTAAAATTTACACTCCTTTTGGGAAACTCATCATCTTTTTAGTTTTCCTTCAAGCAATGCAATTATTCAAAACTTTTGAAAAACACCCACAATATACAATTTCCATATTCATACACAATATTCACACAAATACATAAAACCCGGTCGTCGGTGGCGATTTTTCTCGTATGTGTGAGCGGAAAAAAGTTAAAACAAATGAAATAAAATAAACAATTCTTTGTAAATAAAGAAAATTACATTTAAATAAATTACTGCTCTCGTTTTCTTAAATATTCTTCTTCTACTTTGGGCTTTTCCAGTTCGGGGTCGTCACAACGAATCATCTGTTTGCACCTAACTCTATCCTCTGTATCCTCTGTTCTAGCACCAATTACCTTCATATCCTCATTTAACACATCCATATATCTCCTCTTTGTCCTTCCTCTTGACTACTTACCTGGCAGCTCCATCTCCAACATCCTTCTACCAATATAACCATCTCCATCCTCTGTACATGTCCAAACCATCTCAATCTATCCTCTCTGTCCTTGTCCCCAAAATAGCCGACCCGAGCCGTCCCTCTGATGTGCTCGTTCCTAATCCCGTCCATCCTCGTCACTCCTAAAGAGAACCTCGACATCCTCATCACTGCTACCTCCATCTCTGCCTCGTGTCTTTTCCTCACTGCTACAGTCTCTAACCCACACAGCAGAGCTGCTCTCACTACTCTCTTCTTAAGACAAAGAACAGTAAATAATTTTAGGTTTTTTTTCCTGCATGGTAGGTTGATTGGCATCTCTGGAAAATTGTCCGTAGTGTGTGATTGCGTGAGTGTATGAGAGTGTGTGTGTGTGTGTGTGCCCTGTGATGGGTTGGCACTCCGTCCAGGGTGTATCCTGCCTTGATGCCCGATGACGCCTGAGATAGGCACAGGCTCCCCGTGACCCGAGGTAGTTCGGATAAGCGGTACAAAATGAGGGAATGAATGAATGAATAAATAAGCGGTAGAAGATGAGTGAGTGAGTGAGTGAGTGAGTGAGTGAGTGAGTGAGTGAGAGACCTCACATCAAAATGCAAAGTAGGCCATTTTGACCAAACAGTCCAGGAAGGTAAAGTAAAAGTTAAAAGAATTAAATAAATAAATTATTTATGCAAAATTTAAAATTGGAAATAAAAAAAGAATGAAAAGAAGAAATAAATGTAAAAAAAAAGAAAAAAAAAAAAAGAAAGTAATGTAAGAAAAAATGAAAAGAAGAAATGAATGTAAAAAAAAAAAGACCTAAAAGCAGAACGTTCTTTCGTCACAGACCTTATCTTGACTCACGGCTCTGTAATTATTAACGTCGTCAAATTCTATATCAAATTTTAATTGGACCACTGAAGCTCACATCAACAGGAAGAATTGCACACACACGCACACACACGCACACACACGCACACACACACACACGCACACGCACGCACACGCACACACGCACACACACACGCACACACGTAGCATGAAAAGCAGCAGAACTTTACATTAGAGGGAAAAATTTTTGGCTTTCCTGCTTGAAAGGATTCAGTAAAAGGTCGACTGTGAGTCATATCTCTGGGGTCAGGAGGGTTGTGATGAATAAGAAAAGCTCAGGAAAGAAAAAAAAGCAGGTCTGGCTGAAATAAATAGGAAGTATAATCAGCAGCCATTAAAGCCATTCATTCATGAGTCTGCTCTGTAAATTCGAGCCCTGGGATTTGGGTTCGACTCTTTCACTGGCTCCCAAGGCTAGTTTTTTATTTCACTTCTAATACACAGTGTTTAATGGAGCAGAGGTTTTCCTGACTCATGGGTAAAGTGTCTTATATAACAGAACAGCGAATGGAAATGGAGTGATGTATGGATTAGTAATTATTGCACATTTTTGAAATGTGTAATGAGAGAAAAAGAAAAGTGAACAGAAACCCAATCATGACTGATGCCCTTTTTGGTGCTCGGTCAGGACCCCCCTCCAAAAAAAAAGAAAATCCTTTCCATATGCAGACCTCTGGCTCCTGAGTGACCTTATTAACCCACAGCACATC
>NC_083481.1:16082023-16109523 GCF_030014155.1 Tachysurus vachellii
CTTGACAATCTACAGTATACTGAATCGTGCTCGTTAGCTAAAAATATATGACTAAAGCTATAAAGCAACCTATACACCCGAGAAGCCATCCTAAAAGATCCCCCTTATTTTACATTTGAAGCACACCGTCCTTATATTCCCTCGATCCCTCCTCCCTTGTGTACGGTTTCAGACGCACTCCTACGAGCACAAGGGAGATCTTTGTCTGATTTTCGCTCAGGCTCTGAACACTGGTATGTTTAGCGTTGTTAACGCTGAATGTTATGAAATGTATTTCTCCAGCCATAATGAACGTAGCTGTCTAGCATCTAAGAGGTCCTTACGAAGGTTGTTAGCCAATGACATGCTAGGTGGAACCAGAATAACAAGGAAAGTACCTCAGGGTTTTGTACCGGCGTGTTTAAATGCTGTTCCTCAGGTTGTGCATCAGACACCTTCAGGAGATACTTCAACTCATGCTAACACTGTTTAGGGGTTTTTAATGTATGCAAGGTCGATCTTGAACCAGCATAAACACAGCAGCTAAAAATTAACACAAGAGCTGATCTGTTTGCAAACGTTTGCTAATCCGATGCTAATGGCAACTGTAATGAGCCTCGTTAACACAAAGAAAAATCAATCACTCGAATGGCAGGAATTAATAATTCAACATGTGTAGCACAAGAGAACACCATCGTCTCCGGTTCCTCCTCCTGTTATCAGTCCTGATCTCTGGCTTTAAAATGTACATGAACTTGAAATAAATAAATAAATCTGTCTTAAGTTATTACATAAACTGTTTATTTCTGTTGATTTAATGACATATAGCTGATCATATGAGTAGTCCACTTTTCTAACAGAAGTGACACAGAACCCAGGAGGACAAGAATAACAGGACTCTCTATTCTGCTGGATGTCTCTTCATACAGGGACAGCAATAAAAACAGCTCTTGCCTGCAGCAGATTGCTGGCATCTTCTGAATATTTACAATGTCTTGTATTATTTAAAGAATTCCAAGTTGGATGAATGCTGCAGAATGAGAACCCGAGTCCTGACTGCATCATTATTTATTAATTCCAGTAAGGCAAAGAGGCCACACCTCTTTCCCTGGGATGGACCAACACGAGGCCACACCTCTTTCCCTGGGATGGACCAACACGAGGCCACACCTCTTTCTCTGGGATGGACTGTCACTGAGGCCACACCTTTTTCTCTGGGATGGACTAACGCAGAGGCCACACCTCCTTCCCTGGGATAGACTAACACAGAGGCCACACCTTTTTCCCTGGGATAGACTAACACAGAGGCCACACCTTTTTCCCTGGGATGGACTAACACAGAGGCCACACCTCCTTCCCTCGGATAGACTAACACAGAGGCCACACCTCTTTTCCTGGGATGGACTAACGCAGAGGCCACACCTCCTTCCCTGGGATAGACTAAAACAGAGGCCACACCTCCTTCCCTGGGATAGACTAACACAGAGGCCACACCTCCTTCCCTGGGATAGACTAAAACAGAGGCCACACCTCCTTCCCTGGGATAGACTAAAACAGAGGCCACACCTCCTTCCCTGGGATAGACTAACACAGAGGCCACACCTCCTTCCCTGGGATAGACTAACACAGAGGCCACACCTCCTTCCCTCGGATAGACTAACACAGAGGCCACACCTTTTTCCCCTTTGATAGACCAACACAGAGGCCATGCTTCCTTCACTGGGATGGACTAACACAGAGGCCACACCTCCTTCCCTGGGATAGACTAACACAGAGGCCACACCTCTTTCCCCAGGATGGAGTAACACAGAGGCCACACCTCCTTTCCTGGGATTGACTAACACAGAGGCCACACCTCTTTCCCTGGGATGGAGTAACACAGAGGCCACACCTCTTTCCCTGGGATGGACTGTCACTGAGGCCACACCTCTTTCCCTGGGATGGACTGTCACTGAGGCCACACCTCTTTCCCTGGGATGGACTGTCACTGAGGCCACACCTCTTTCCCTGGGATGGACTGTCACTGAGGCCACACCTCTTTCCCTGGGATGGACTGTCACTGAGGCCACACCTCTTTCCCTTTTGATAGACCAATACAGAGGCCATAACTCCTTCACTGTGATGGACCAACACAGAGGCCACGCCTCCTTTCCAGGTACTGACAAAGAGGTCCTTTACTGACCCTCAGACAGCTCCCATCTCAGAGCTCTGACAGAGGCCACACCTCCTTTACTGGAAGGATTCAGTCAGAGTTGTTCGTTGCTACAAACATAAATCATTACTGAGACCAGTGGACTGAATCAAGTGAAAGGTTGTGTTGATGGAACTAAACTAATACAGAGCTCCCCTTCAGTAGAACCTTTTGTTGGAAGCTAAGAACCCTTAATCTCCACTGAACCCTTACTTAACACCGAGTATACACCTGATAGTGTTAAGAGAACCGCTAGGAGAAACAAATAGGTTCACCTGATACCAGCTGCTAGCAAGTTCATCTCGCTCTGTTTGCTTTACTAAATGCACTCTCAAAAGTATCTACAGAGTGTGTGTATACACCTGTCTGTCTGCTTTGCCTAATCTCTCCTTGTCTAGGGTCAAATCATGGCCACATTCCTCATCTAACTATCTGTCAGAGCCCCTCAACTCCCCACCACACACACACACACACACACACACACACTTGTCAGAATAACAAATGCCTTTATTTCAGCCTTCATAAACCTCTTTAAGAGATGCTATTGCACCGATGGCTATAAAGTCACCCCATACCAAGCATAGCAGTCAGCCCTAACACACACACACACAAACACACACACACATACACAGACAATAGGCTCCGGAACTCAGTATGAAAACGTCTGCAGTCACTTTGCCGGGAAGAGTCTCTGATTTTATTGTAGCGCTGCAAAACTCGGGGTAATTAAGCTTGCATTCCTGAGCTGACTGTTGCCCTGTAATAGTTTACAGCAATGGAGCAAGCACGGGCGAGCTTTCCCCGCTCTCAACAACTAACCAGGCAACCTGCCCCGCCTTCCTCGCTAAAGACTGCAGTGACTGCAGGATCCCATATTTGCTTTCACAGCCAAGAGGCATTTCTATAAACAGGGTACTGAATTAAATGAGCTTTCTGGGCCAAAAAAAAAAAAAACGTAGAACCGCGTGTAGCTCAGCAAACCGTTTAAGAGCTACAAGAAATTTACAGCTTGCTTAACTTCTTACTTATTTCACTTCTTACCATTGCAGCATGACTCATCAGACTTCTCACTTCCAAGGCGTTACAATACAAATGAGTTTTTTCTAGCTTCAGGAATCACATAATTGCAACACAGGTTCATTAAACCAAGAAGTACATTAACATCAACCTGGAGGCCAAGGAACACATGGATTTTGATACCAAAACCAAGGCTGCAGTCATGGATGAGATTTGTGGTGTACATCTCATTATGGAATATGAAGGACCACAGAATTCTGGCAAAGTTTAGCCACGGTAGGTTTAAGAAGTAACAGAGGAGACGATGTAAGCTTTACTTTTTTTGAACTGATCCAAGTCAATTCCATAAGCAGTAAAAGAAAACAAACAAAAAGAAAAAAAAAAATGACAGAAAACAACGTAAGTGTTATCCAACTTCAACTTCCTGACTGAATGTGGTACTTATTTATTTTTCCCAGCATGGTTTCCTTCTTTTGTGGCTCCACCGAGCTTCAATTCAGTTTGTGCTGTAGCTAATTTGCATGTCACAGTTAAGGTTTTTAGCCCCAGAATTGTGCATTGTGGAAAATCAGCTTCCAAATCCATGGAAACTGAGGTCATATTTCGAACAAAAAGCTAGCGTGTTCACATCTTAACCCTGATTCATTCACATTTCCATTCCACATCACTGACTCTACATTTAAACATCGAAGGCCTCGGTGTCGCCCGAGCAGGAATGTGGCTGGAACCTTCAGAACAGTGTGAATAGTCAGATCAGTGTAAACAGTTATCTTTGTGAGAGCTAAGCATCGCACAATATGTGCACTGCCAAGTCTATTCACTCCAAGACTACACTAGTATGACCAACTAAAGCACAGTTTATCCCTCAGCTGAACAAACACTAGACTAGACACAGATTCGGAGCTTAGCGGGACGCTGATCCGTGAAGACCACAGGAATATGAGACGGACTATACCAGCACGTGGCTTTTTAATGTTTTAGAAATCCTAGCTAATGATGGATGAACTGCATTTTCCACGCAACTAACCGAGTGTTATTACGAGCAGGACGACTTTTTTTGTGTAGATGTTTGTGTAGATGTGGTGTTTTACCTCCATTTGTGCATGACAAAGCCAGGGCACTGCTCACCACACTCATTACATGGCTGGCCTCTTCCTGGATCGTCCAGTGCCGTGGACTATATTAGGAGAGGAAAGATAAACAATTTTTTTTTTTTACTGGAATGCTTTCTCTAAAGAAAAAAAAAATCCACCTTGTATGACTTGCTAATGCGTAAAATTAAAACGTGAACTACAGCAGAAATGAAATTCTCCACATGCTGGTCCATTTTCACTTTGGTTTGATGCATTACCTCTTCAGCATTACCCTTGATGCATTCAGCCCTTGTTTTATTCCTGTTTAAAGACAGCGATGCAGCGGCACTTTAGACCTTGTGCCAGTGGCACCAGTGGATCTGATTGTAGCATTAATCTATACTTTATGGTATATTTTGTAGTTTGTATTATTTAAGAGTCCCTGATGAAATAGTCACAAGGTATTAAAGCAGGTAACAAGACAAGCTACTAGTATTTTTTTTTCTGTGAGTGTCACAGTCTCACTTCCACTTTCTCTCTCTCCTTTCCACTATTCCAAAAGAGACCCAAAAGAGACCTCCATTATCCATGTGTTAGGTAGATATTCATCACAAACCCTCACGTCACGAGTCTCTGTGACCCGCAAAAACCTCGCGCTGTGCGTTATTCATTATTCATGCGCTTCTAATGAATAATCGAAGCACACAATGTTCAGTGCAGTGCTGATCCTTAAGGCACGCGACATTAAGGTTACGGTAAAGATCGTTCACAGGAAATCATTTTAGAACTAATATAATAATAATAATAATAATAATAATAATAATAATAATAATAATAATAATAATAATAATAAACGCAGTTTATCCGAGCGTATGGTGCATAAAAGGGAAGAGTCTCAAAGCGTATATTACAGCAGCAGGATACTGATGGACATGTCCAGAAAGTGCACCAGTTAAGGTGCAATACTTTTGGCACACTGCTTCATACGAGGAAAGTAAGCGTTACGCAATGTTGCTCCTCGATGCAGCAAAACTTTAGTGCGTAAAGACGCACAGTGGAGAAATAAAAGAGCGCTTCACTCACCGCTCGGCTGGAGTTTCTCCTCTTAGAGCTTCTGCTAAACATGGCAGGTTCAGAGAGGTGAAATCGAGCTGGGAATGAAAGAGGACACTCGGCGGAGTCCCTGCGCGCCCCTCCGGGTGTGCGTGTGAGTGCGCTTGTGCGTTAAACCCTGGCCATCGGTGAGCGCGCGCGCGTCGGGTGAATGTGGAACGATGCGCTTCCGGTTTCCTCGCACCGAAGTATTAAAGCAATGTTAAAATAAATAACGAAGCAAAAAGTACAACAATTCAACAATACGCATTTTTGGGGACAAAAATAGTAAATAAGTGTTGCATTTATTTTCTGTTGATAATAAGTATTAAGGATGGTTAATAAAAATCGATTCTGATTGGTCAGAAGGTGTTGAATTCTCTCTATCAGGCGCGGGTATCTTGTTCTTCTATAGTTATAGTTAATTCAAACAAATAGAAATAAATAAATAAAAAAATAAATAAATAAATAAATAAATAAAAAGCACAGCCAATTCACTGGGACGCTCCACATAATCCATGGCTGATCAAGTAGAATGAAAAAAGACGTGTGAGATGTTTATTTAGTTTGTAAGGAAGGAGTCTCCAGTGAGAAGAACAGAGAAGTTTGTCTTGTTGATTAGAAGAAAGAGGAACAAATGGTGTGAGAAGGTGTTGAGGGAACGACTGCTTACAGCTACTCTAACATACATAAGAACAGGAACTTGTTTCCTGTTTCTCAGACGATCCACAACATTCAATGGATAAACATTTGCCATTTCAATCACTGATAGCTTAAAAATGATCATGTAATCTTCCATAAATCCTGTGATAGAAAAGGAATGAAACATTTTGCGTTGTGTTTCGTGATGGTTGCAGGAAGTCCATGACTATTAAGTCATTTTCCTTAATTTCCTTCAATAGGTTTAGCTCATTATTAGGTGATTTTTACTCTCTTTCATTACAGTTCATGTCTCAGAGACTCATGACGATTAAATAGGATCATTTTCTGGATCACATTTTTGTTCCATATTCCATAGGTTTGGTCTCGGTCACATGGTGCTCTTAAACCTTCTGCAGCTTCAGAGGGAATTCTTAATGAAGTCGCCTGTTAAGAAATGCAGCACTGGCTCCTCAACAAGCACTCGCTATTATATCAGAGAAGAAAAGGCTTTAGTCAGGGGAGTAAAGAATGCTGATCGGTCTAGTGGGCTTCAGGTCTCAAGGGTCTTGGCAGACTGAATGGTCAAACCCAGTGGAGCTAATGTCGATCTGTTATCCTGATGTAATGCATATTCATACACTGTAATGTATGCTACACTATTGGTCCCATTCCTATGCTGGGATTAAGAAAGGATTAGCAGAAACTGTTCTCAAAAAAGAGCTCAATCCATCTAGCTTGATCCTGACCCCTTTTCCTCACTACCCTTGATCTCAGCCACGGACACTTTCTTCTCCTCTCTTTCCTCAATCATGGACTTTCTCTACCCTCTGTCCACTAAACCCAAGAAGACTTCTTGTTCTGCTCCTTGGCTTTCAGATGTGTTGCGGCTTTGAACCTCGAAGCTCTCATCACTCCTCGCACTGCACCTCGCACCCTCAGAGCTACCAGCACAGCTCGACTGGTCCCACCATCGCTCAGGGTAAAAGGAAGGTTTACAACAATTCAATTCAATTCAGTTCAGTTCAATTTTCAATTCAATTTATTTGTATAGTGCTTTTAAGAATTTCCCATTGTCACAAAGCAGCTTTACAGAAGAATGGAAACAGAAGAAAGAGAAAAAGAAATAAATAAATTATAACAATAATAATAAGAAGAAAAATAAGGATAAAAATAAATAAATGAATATATACAATTAAAGTTTAAAATTAATTTAAACAAAGATTAACTTAAATTTTATGATACTATATATCTATCCCTTTCCCTAATGAGCAAGCCAGAGGCGACGGCGGAGAGGATAAAACTCTCTGAGATGATAAGAGGAAGAAACCTTGAGAGGAACCAGGCTCAGAAGGGAACCTCATGTCATTTGGGTGACACTTTACAGTAAATAGTGTAAATGTAAATAATGTGCTTTCTACAACAGTTTATAATGATGCAACCGAGAGCTCCTGAGGAACTAATGGGTCATCTTAAACACTGAGTTCAGCACAGACCTGATTGCTGATAAAGACCAGACCATACAGCTGACTGACACAACATTGGTTCAAAAGAAGGCATGACAGTCTCCGGGCGGCTCCATCCACAACAATCGCATGAGACACTGGCTGACCATGCAGATCAATCCCTGGCAAGGTGACCACCGGGCAATGAGACTCCAGCGAGCGGTAGAACATCAGGATTGATGAAGTAGCTCCGTAGCTTCGATGACTTTTCTGTTCTGGCACCGAGGTGGTGGAATGAACTTAATGAACTTCCCCTAGGGGTCCGAAGAGTCCAGCAGAGTCACTGGCTATTTTCAAACGACGGTTGAAGACCTACTTCTTCACTAACTACTTAAACTAGCAATTTCTCCCCTGTTTGTTGCATGTGTGTATTTATTAAAAAAACAGTGCACAGTGATTTAGGCTCATTTTATCTTAAGTCTGTAATCTAGTGAACCAGAGTTAATGTATTCAATGATAGAGATTTAAAAGCACTTTTGTACGTCGCTCTGGATAAGGGGGGTCTGCCAAATGCTGTAAATGTACTGGTTATTATATTATGTTTTTTTTTTTTATTATATTTGTCTTTATATTATTCTTTATAATAACCTTTTGTTCTATGTTTATGTTCTGTAAAGCTGCTTTGAGACAACGTCAACTGTAAAAAACGCTATACAAATAAACTTAAAATTAAAATTAGTTTAAAATGAAAACTAACAGGAAAAAAGTGACTCTGATGCATTTATATTAGAAACCAAATTAAACTGTGTGCAGGAAAAAAAAACACTGAGTAATTACCTACAAGTATAGACAACATTCAAAATGAGGCTCGACATGTAAAAGTTGAAGAACCTGCGTAAAACCTTTCTACTTGTATTAAGCATTAAATCTTTAACTCGTTGAATTTAGATTACGTCTTTTCATGAAGTCTGACATTTCCGGCATTGATTTTCATTTTAAAGCGGTTGTGTTTTGCCTGAAGATGGCATGGGGGTACACCGGGTACTCCGGTTTCCTCCCCCGGTCCAAAGACATGCATGGTAGGTTGATTGGCATCTCTGGAAAATTGTCTGTAGTGTGTGATTGCGTGAGTGAATGAGAGTGTGTGTGTGTGCCCTGTGATGGGTTGGCACTCCGTCCAGGGTGTATCCTGCCTTGATGCCCGATGACGCCTGAGGCTCCCCGTGACCCGAGGTAGTTCGGATAAGCGGTAGAAAATGAATGAATGAAATTAGCTAACAGAAGCAACGCAAACCTGCCGTTAGCAAGGCAAACATTCTTTCATTAACTTAGATAAATATCACAAATTTTATCACCAACATCCTTTTTCAAAATAGAGATAAGCACACAGGGATTTTTTGCTTTTTTTGTGAGTTCCTCTCTACAGACTGGAGGCTAATCCATATTCATACAGTCCATCGTGTAGCCTGAGAAGATCGTTGCAGGTGACTGAGAAGGTCACCTTTGATTCTTGAGGTTTTTTTCTTGATCAAGTGCTAGACTGAAATGCTAATCTGAGCCCCTTCTATCGATTTGGATTAATAGAAGAAGAGATCTTTCTAGAGAGCGATTTCTAATGAAACGTCTGGAACGATCTCATTCATCTTCTACCGCTTATTCGAACTACCTCGGGTCACGGGGAGCCTGTGCCTATCTCAGGCGTCATCGGGCATCAAGGCAGGATACACCCTGGACGGAGTGCCAACCCATCGCAGGGCACACACACACACACACACACACACACACACACACGCACACACACGCACACACGCACACACACTCTCATTCACCCACACAATCACACACTACGGACAATTTTCCAGAGATGCCAATCAACCTACCATACATGTCTTTGTACCAGGGGAGGAAACCGGAGTACCCGGAGGAAACCCCCGAGGCACGGGGAGAACATGCAAACTCCACACACACAAGGTGGAGGCGGGAATCGAACCTCCAACCCTGGAGGTGTGAGGCGAACGTGCTAACCACTAAGCCACCGTGCCCCCGTCTGGAACGATATTTTTTTGAAAGAATTCATCAGTTTCAGATATACACATGTAAATAGGATGAATAGACAAATATAATACGAACTACTTTTTTTTTTTACTTTTTTTTTTAATGTAATAATTTTTATTTTGATCTTCCATGATCCTAGATCAGATCTAGCTGCAAAATTAAAGGGATTTTAGCTTGCTGAAGATCATACTTACCTTCTCAGGTGGACAATAACCTCCAGACATCCAACCTCCTGGATATTTCATCATCACCATCATCATCTTTTTTTTTACGTAATAACAGAATCAAGCATGTTTTTATTAATAACCGATCCCTAACTGATACTTTCCCAGAACTCAGTCTAATAATGATGCCTGTTTCTAGCTGTGTATTAATTCTGAGGTCACATGACACACACAGGTGAACTCCCTCAACTCATTTGCGTTCTCACTGATAAAGGATCTGGTTTAGGAGGTGAAAACTTACCCAGTTCAGATTTTTAAGCTGTTTATTTGATCATGTTACAAAAACCCACTGTAGTCTACTTTTTTCCATTTCCTCCCACTATTGTGTGTGTGTTTTCTGTAGATTCCTGGTCTTTCTGAAATTTTCCTGCGATAAGATTTGGGTTTGTTTTTTAAACTGATTATAGAAACTCTGCTTCATCGCTCCACACTCTTTAGTTGCTTGACGAGTCATTTTTGTTCATTAATAGGTGTTTTTTTTAACTCTCATCCTTCATAACCGTCTCCTTTTGTTCCTTTAGGGTGATGTCCGGGTCACAGAGACCTCATGGGGCATTTCAACATACTGCACAGAAGGGTTTTTTTTGCTAAAAGAGCTTCGCTTATCTAAACCCAAAGACTCATTCATTCATTCATCTTCTACCGCTTATCCGAACTACCTCGGGTCACGGGGAGCCTGTGCCTATCTCAGGTGTCATCGGGCATCAAGGCAGGATACACCCTGGACTGAGTGCCAACCCATCGCAGGGGACACACACACTCTCATTCACTCACGCAATCACACACTAGGGACAATTTTCCAGAGAACCTACCATGCATGTCTTTGGACAGGGGGAGGAAACCGGAGTACCCGGAGGAAACCCCCGAGGCACGGGGAGAACATGCAAACTCCACACACACAAGGTGGAGGCGGGAATCGAACCCCTAACCCTGGAGGTGTGAGGCGAACGTGCTAACCCCTAAGCCACCGTGCCCCCCTACCCAAAGACTCATGATAAGTAAAATAATATATATAGTTTTGTTAAATTTTTATATCATATCTTTCACAGTTTATCTTGATTCCTGACTGAAACACGAGACGAGACGTATGTTTGTGTATTTATATATATTTCAGACAAACCAATATCAGTTCACATCTGTAAATATACGAAATAAAGAAATGCAGACAAAACACCGGTGCATAAAATCTGGGTACCTTGGAAACTGGACGCCCTTTTTTTTAGTCCTGATCCTAATGTAATAACTGAATAAACAACAACATAAATAGCACCTAAGGCACATATGGCTTTTTTTTTTTAAAAGTATACAGACAATACAAGTGGCTCGAAAACGGATGCAAAAATTCACAGAATGAACGTCGTGGAACAACCAGCACGTGCCTGAGAAATGAGACCATGAAGGATTTTTAATTATATATAATGAAAAAAAAAAAACAACAACAGGAAAAAAGAAAAACAAGCAATACCCTTAAGAAACAAATTCACACATAAAAATTAAAGATCACAAATAACAGTAAAATTTGTTATTTTTGTGAGTAGAGACCACAAAAAAAAACCAAAAAAAAAAACGCATGAAAATAATTACAAAGAAAATAAAAGTGAGAGAAATTTGTGAGGTATTTAGAGGTAAAAAATCAACACACAAACACCATTTATTTTCAGATTTTTTTCTCCATTTTTTTGTAATTTTTTTTTACATTTTGGAAGTTACTTAATAAATTTGTCATCAAATTTTTTTGTCATCCATCTTTTGGGCTTCATTTTTAAAACTCCCCAAACATTGGTTTTGGTTAACCGTAAGCATCGTCTTTACCTGAAGTAAACATTTCCTGAAATAAAAGCGAAACAAATGAAAGCACCGACGATCGCAGGTATAAATTCAATTCAGACATAAAAATCTTTACTGTTAAGCTGTTTTTTTTTCCTTCTCTGTCGTGTCAGGGACATAAAACCTGAAGCCTGCTTTATGTAGCGATACTCCGTGGTGACATTAAATTCCCAGCACGGTTAATAACCTCTCAGGACCTTTATACAATTCTCACTTCAAGACGTTTTATTTTTGTTCTCGAACTCGGTTGTAGTGAAGGTCAAGGGGCAGCTGTTGAATTTGGTCAATGAATAATTTCAATCTTGAGACAAAATTATTGTGTAAAAGTCAAACGTTTTCCTTCCAGAAGTGAAGGGAAAAAAGTGAAGAACATTTCTTCACTTAATCCTTCATAGATAACATTTTAATTGTTGTATATTTGAATGTATCCTCACATGCTGTAAATATTCAACATCTGAGTTGGAACGTCTATTATAAGTATATTATAAGACGCAAACAGTTTTTTTTTCACTTTTTTGCATGTGACACATCTGTCCCTTTAATGTCTACACTATTCCACATCCACAGACTGGTTAGAGTCAGTCTACCAAGTCCTGACGATCTTTACAGTTGTGTACGTCCTGAGTCTTGTCTGTCCACCGATACGCCGATGCTGTCTGTTTTCTTCTCATCACCAGAGCCAATCAACACTTCCCTAACCTGCTTCATCCTCCAGAATGTCCCAGAATCTCCACAGAAGACTTTTAAGATAATGTTTAGTTAAAAAAAAAAAACACACAATATGATCCCAAAAACATCCAGAACTTACTGGTTGCTGTGTAAAAACCTGCTCTTCATGTCAAGAAATCTATTCTGCTTGTAAGCTCGTGGTCTTCAACAAACGACCGAACTGAGCTAAAACCCGACTTCCTGAACTGATGCTCCTGAATACGGCACAGAGATGAAGATGCAGTTTGTAAGTACATTTCCAGCTGCTGGTTGAATAAAATGGTTTAAAAAAAAAAAAAAAAAAAAAAAAAAAAAAAAAAAAACGACACTTATTACAAAACCCCAAACTCTATAACTATAATACGTACACTGATGTACGGCATTATGTCGTGACTGTACAAGGAACCAACAATCTGCGTCAGGAACAAGCAACAATTCACACATGGCTTTGTTAGCGTTTTAAATAACTGTATAAAAATAAATGTGGATTATAAAATAAATAATTCTACAACGTTCTGTACATTACATACACCAGCTGATATTTACACACATACAGCAGGAAGTCAGGGGGATGGTGAAGGATGTTCTTCGATGACTTTTATGTCTTTAGCACCACCCTGAGAGGAGAACCCGAGGAGACGAGAACGTCCTGAAGAAACAGATCAGCCGTGGAAATACGACGAGGGGGGGGAAAAGATGTGAAAAAGGAGGCATATGTGACAAACTGGTGTCAAATTAAAAGAAAACAAAATGGTGGCTATGGTAGTTATGCTGTTGTTTGAGAATGGAGGATGGTGAGGGGGGCATTTAGTAATCATTTTGCACCACTGCAAATCAATACAAAGCTCTTCTCACTTAGCCTATCAGAAGATATTTGTACCCAGTGGGCGTGGTCACTTACAGGATGTCTCCGCCCCCATTCACAGTGCACGAGATTTCAATAAACGGGGATACAATTAATACCAATTGCCTTGACTTCAGATCAGATCAGATCTCAAATGAACTGAAACCAATTCAGATCTCCATCGCCTTCATCAGGACATCAGAGGTAAGGGAATGTATTCTGGAAGAAGAGTGTTCATCTCTACAATAAAAAAAAAAATCCAGAAACTTTGACCACTGTGATCTGTACCACTGTTCTTGTGCCATTAAGACAATTAAGGTTTGTTTTTTTCCCCCTTTAATTTGCCACCAGGACGTGCGTAGTTCTAAGAAGGAAGAAAGTCCGGACTTGTAAGAAGGTTGGGGTTCATGCAAGATGGATGAGAAGACCTGAACTGGAGGACGGAGCGCATTTGCCACAGTAGCCACCGCACGTTCCTGTCACTCTACTGCCATCCTGTGAAACAAGACAAGAACTGCACGTCACAACGTGTACTTGCAAAAGCTGCATTAACAATTCACATTAAACATAAAAAATGAAAGATTATCCCACATTACTAAAGTTATTCAAAAGTAATTCGAAATTATTTCTATTTACGCGCTTCTTTCTGTTGTACTAAGTGGCATCAACTCAAAAGCTCTATGGCATAAATCAATAACAATGAGAGGCATTAAGTCCAGGAAATAGCATCAGACCAGAAAAAAAAGCAGGCTCTCGACAGCACAATGATCCGATCAGCAGGGTTCTCGACTTTCAACAACTGATTTTCTGTCCACTTTCCTCTCCGTGTGGAGTGCTTTTCATTTCAAACCTTTTCAATCGCTGCCAAAAAAGGTGCCCCTGACCGATTTCAATTAGAAACACAAGAATCGGTGGTCTTCTTACGGCAGCTGCTCAATAATGCTCTCTGGCTGTGCACTCGAGGCTCCAGAAGATTGGGGGGGGGGGGGGGGGTAATAAGGCTGTGAGTGTTTGGAGTAATAGAAGACGTGTGCTCAGGGAAGGAAGGGCTTCATAAGGTTTGTCAAGAGATGTCATAACAGGAGAGTTAAGGAATCAAGATGAAAGAATCTGAGAGAAGGTTCTAGGCTGAGGATCGACTAGGGTCAGAAAAAAGATTAGATTAATGGATCGTTGACATGCTTGCAGGGTACCTGGGACCTGTGGATGTCTGCCACAGCGTAGTTCCCTTGGGAAATCCACTGGGTACTCTTAGCCACTTGGAAACCTGTTCCTGTGAGGTTGAGGCTGAAACGGCCCTGAAGATCAAGAACAGAAATGCATTCAGCACGTTTAAGGTTCCACAAACAGGCTCTATAGGAAACAGAATTATATAATTTAACTATAGAACCAAAGTTGTTTCTCCGATGGTCTCAATCTCAATCTCGCATCCAGATGTGTAATGCTAATAGAGAAATATCCGAGCTATAAACGCATCCAAAGGTAGATGTGCCAGGTTTCAGGGGGTGAATACTTGTAGAATCAGCCCACAAACTTCACTATGGTGGTTTTATAAATCCTACATTCTTACGGTGCCCCCTGCTGGCTGACAAAGACCGAGTGACTAATAAATAAATAAATAAATAAATAAATAAATAAATAAATAAATAAATAAATAAACAGGATATTCACGAGTATTTATTGCTTGTAACAAATACAACTAAAAGAACTTAAATTCCACGGATATTTTTTACAGTTTGAACGGGACGTGGCGACGAGATGGAAAGAACACAAAGATAAAAATACAGTACAGAAGAAACACTGAAAAGTTGAGGACCAGCAAAAAGATGCACGCACAAATACACTCACTTAAACTCTATACATTTCTCGTTTCCTACTAGCTTCTTTAAATATCCCTGTCTTTTTCTGTACCAGTCAATTCCACCCACATGTGTTTTATTCACTACAAGCCAACTCGGCCTTGATCAAGATTTGCTAGTCCATTCCCAGGATGCCTAATTATCCAAAGAAGTCGTTCCCACCTGTGGACAGCGAGCGGCGCTGTAACAGTCTCCTGCTGTGGCGAAAGGAACCTTATGACCTTCTCGAGTGTACGAGTACTTCCAATCTGTGGCTAAAAAAACCCAAACAGAAACAGAAGATCCAGAATTAGACAGTGTGTGTGGCTTAGTTGCTGTATATGTTGTATTTATAACATTAAGTTTGGAGCTAAGTTATTTTTTGAGCTCTTTGATTGTAAACAGTCCCAAATCTGACCACTTTTCCTCCCTGAGGTTGCCACCTATGGCATAATGAGGATAAGTGATACATAAGCGAAAGATTATACGAGGGCAATTTGAACCAATTGAGTCCTTGCCTTGTAATCTTGAGCTTTTTAGCAAGTGCGAACCTGCGATCTTGAAACCATTAACCCCTTCACTCTTGGACCTAACTGAATCCTGGGCAAGCACAGGCAAAGGTTAGCGCAGCAGGGCAGGCTAGGTTTTTTTAATGCTAATCTTAGGGCGCTACGTCTGCCTGCTCGTTGACATTAGACAGAGCTGTAATTAACCACAATGTTTATTCTGGATTCACTCATGACCCCACTTTCCAAACAAGTCCTCTGCTGAGGAGATGATTAGTGTCATTAACCTCTCCAGATGCCAGGCTAGGTCACATGGTGGGAATACATACACTCCACACACAAGGTTCTTTTTTGCGTCAGGTTTTTATTACGCTCCTAAAACTCTCCTGAATAGTTTTTTTTTGGTGAGAAGAAAGAGTTGAAGTTAGAATGAACGTTTAAATGGGTAGAACATCATGGGAGTATCTAAAAAAAATGTGTTTCTACCAACAACAATAACAACAATAAACAGCCTTTCATCATCATCTATAATTAAGGTTTATGCTATGGGTTCTCCATGATTCTATCCTGGTATTGTTCAAAAAAAAACATGCAACTACCATTACTGCAGCCTTGAAGCCTTTTATTATTATCGTCACATATACATTACAGCACAGTGGAATTCTTTTCTTCACATACCCCAACTGAGGAGGTTGGGGTCAGAGTGCTATGATACAGCGCCTCTGAAGCAGAGAGGGTTGAGGGCCTTGCTCAAGGGCCCAGCAGTGGCAGCTTGGCTGTGCTGGGCCTTGAACCCCGATCCTCTGATCAACAACCCAGAGCCTTAACCAGCCTGAGCCAGCACTGCCCCATTAGTGCAGTATCACTGGTCATGGTACTACCATCATAGAAGTGTTCCAAAAGTCATGGTACTCCCATCATGGTTGTGTCTAAATGGCTTAGGTATACTTTCATTTATTTCCAAAAGGCCAAGGTTCTACAATATAGTAAACTCTCATGGTAATTACCACAGTCATGGCTCTACAATGATACCACCACCACTGAGGTTGTACCGAGAAAACATAGCAAATGGTAGTAAGATGGTTCTCCCATCATGGTTGTATCCAAAAATTCTAGATTGTTAACAAATGACCATGGTATTACTGTCATGGTTATCTCGAAAAGAACACAATAATACCATCATGGTTATCTCCAAAAAACACGGTACTACCATCATGATTATCTCCCAAAGACCTAGGGTTAGGAACATACTTCCTAACACAAGGTTCTTTTTTGTGTCAGGTTTTTATTACGCTCCTAAAACCCTGAATAGTTTTTTTTTTGGTGAGAAGAAAGAATTGAAGTTATAATGAACGTTTAAATGGGTAGAACATCATGGGAGTATCTAAAAAAATGTGTTTCTACCAACAACAATAACAACAATAAACAGCCTTTCCATCATCATCTATAATTAAGTTTTATGCTATGGGTTCTCCATGATTCTATCCTGGTATTGTTCAAAAAAACCATGCAACTACCATTACTTAGCCCTTGCAATCATGATTATCTCCCAAAGACCTAGGGTTAGGAACATACTTACTACATACTACAAAGAACACAGTACAACCTCATGGACATCTCCCAAAGAACACAGTACTACCTCATGGTCATCTCCCAAAGAACACAGTACAACCTCATAGTCATCTCCAGAATAACACAGTACTACCTCATAGTCATCTCCCAAAGAACACAGTACTACCTCATAGTCATCTCCCAAAGAACACAGTATTACCTCATAGTCATCTTCTAAAGAACACAGTACTACCTCATGGCCATCTCTTAAAGAACACAGTACTACCTCATGGTCCTCTCCCAAAGAACACAGTACTACCTCATGGTCATCTCCACAAGAACACAGTACTACCTCATGGTAATCTCCCAAAGAACACAGTACTACCTCATAGTCATCTCCACAAGAACACAGTACTACCTCATGGTCATCTCCCAAAGAACACAGTACTACCTCATGGTCATCTCCACAAGAACACAGTACTACCTCATGGTCATCTCCCAAAGAACACAGTACTACCTCATAGTCATCTCCACAAGAACACAGTACTACCTCATGGTCATCTCCACAAGAACACAGTACTACCATATGGTCCTCTCCCAAAGAACACAGTACTATCTCATGGTCATCTCCCAAAGAGCACAGTACTACCTCATGGTCATCTCCCAAAGAACACAGTACTACCTCATAGTCATCTCCACAAGAACACAGTACTACCTCATGGTCATCTCCACAAGAACACAGTACTTTCTCATGGTCATCTCCCAAAGAGCACAGTACTACCTCATGGTCATCTCCCAAAGAACACAGTACTACCTCATGGTCATCTCCCAAAGAACACAGTACTACCTCATGGTCCTCTCCCAAAGAACACAGTACTATCGCATGGTCATCTCCTAAAGAACACAGTACTACCTCATGGTCAACTCCTAAAGAACACAGTACTACCTCATGGTCATCTCCACAAGAAATCAGTACCACCATTATGGTTATGTTCAAAAGAACAGCTCTACCACACGGTTGTTCCCAGAAGATCACTGTTCTACTATCGTCTAATGGGATCTCTCTACTAAATCTCTCATAGGAGTCTCCAGTAAGCCCTGGTACCTTCATCATGGTAGTTATTTTAGGGAATCCACTGGTGTTTGTTAGAACAGAACTGTCTTCACATCTATATTAAGTCTATTTTATTAACTCACTCACTCACTCACTCATTTTCTACCGCTTATCCAAACTACCTCGGGTCACGGGGAGCGTCATCGGGCATCAAGGCAGGATACACCCTGGACGGAGTGCCAACCCATCACAGGGCACACACACACACTCTCATTCACTCACACAATCACACACTACAGACAGTCTATTAATATAATCTATTAAATTTATAATATCCTAGGTTATTTAGAAATTTCCAGGAAATGAACGTAAAGACTCACGGTTTGAAATTCTCAGCATTTCCGATAGCACGTGTCTATAAAATAGCTGCAATACCTGAGGCCAGCGGCAGTGCTGCTCAACACGGCCTTTCTATAATCTCTGTTATTTCCTGTTTCTTTCGTGGAACACGAGCCATATGTTTTTCTTTCACAGCACGTTCCTCTCTCAGCCATCCGAACTCACGGGGAGTGACGAGAGGGTCCGCTAAGATCTATTTCACCTCGTAACTTCGGGGCTATGACGCACGTGCTAGAAGGAACTTCCGCCATGGTTGTCCCTCAGGGAGATGTTTTGGATTTGTACCATTTCTTAAAAAGATGTACACCGATGTGTGTTGTCATGTGTGTTGCAGAAGCTAAAACGCTCTCCCTAAATGCTCCAGCATGTTAATGCTGTGTTGATGGCAAAGCTATCACTCAAGTCCATTAGACTGGATCCAATAGGCATCTGTCACATTTCTGCTTTACAACTCTGAAAAGTCATCGAACCAGACTGTGGAACGAGGCACAGCGAGAGGTTTCACATTTTTTTGGAGGGTAAAGAAGTTCAGACGTGCTCTTTCCTCCAGATGTGGTTTGTGCTGCACAGATTTCCAGCTCAGCTGTGTGTGTTTGTGTGTGTGTGTGTGTGTGTGTGTGTGTGTGTGTGTGATCTGTCAGTGTTGGACGAAAGCAGATACAGCTGTCGGAGAATAATACTGCACTTCTAGTCCAGCTCACATGGTGAAAGAAATGAACCTTCGGGACACAATCAGCTGCTGTAGGGTTGTATAAATAATTCTAATACTGAAGTATTGGATTGTGTATGGTAATAATTTAGGAATAAAACACTTTGATGAGTGCTGTAATAGAATAAATATCACTAGAGCTCAGTGGTACGAGGAATTACTGAGACTGGAGTCGCCATTTGAGACTGTTTATAACTGCTTTTATGCAAGTGATAACATTAACTGACTCACCGGCATTCCACAACAATGCACGTAACCGTAAACGGATAAAAAGTATCACGTGTATGAGGTCTTTAATTCATTCATTCATCTTCTACCGCTTATCCGAACTACCTCGGGTCACGGGGAGCCTGTGCCTATCTCAGGCGTCATCGGGCATCAAGGCAGGATACACCCTGGACGGAGTGCCAACCCATCGCAGGGCACACACACTCTCATTCACTCACACAATCACACACTACGGACAATTTTCCAGAGATGCCAATCAACCTACCATGCATGTCTTTGGACCGGGGGAGGAAACCAGAGTACCCGGAGGAAACCCCCGAGGCACGAGGAGAACATTCAAACTCCACAAACACAAGACGGAGGCGGGAATCAAACCCCAACCCTGGAGGTGTGAGGCGATTGTGTTAACCACTAAGCCACCGTGCCCCCGTCTTTAATTCATAAACAATAATAAACGTAATTGCTGGGTAACTCATGTGGTGTGTGCTGTGGTCAGCTTCTTTACTGATTATGTTTGAGGCATGCAGCTTGTGTGTGTGTGCGTCTCACTGATGATGGTCATCTTGCTCAGGTCCAGTCGAACCCGGGTGAAAGCGGACAGGCCGGCGGCTGTGTAGTCTCTCCGGCACTGGCACTCCTCTCTGTGGATCAGATTTGATGGACACTGCGTGGGATCCATCAGCCTGGATAACAAATTGGACAAGAAACTTAAATGAAACGAAACTCAAATCACTCATTTTATACATACATTATCTATAGAAGCTATTATTACATATACATACTGTAAATATACATCTACTTGCACTTATAACAGCTTTGAATGTATTTGAATGTATTATCTGTTCTTTCTCATCAAAATTAGAGTATCCAGATTTTACCTGTATGCAAAAACCTCAGAGAAGTTCTCGCTCTCTCCGGTCGTGAGAGTGATGTATTCTTTCGGACTTTCCGTATGCATCTCTGAACAGTAGATCTAGAGAGAGGGCAGGGGGGGGTTGGGTGAGCGAGCTGGGATGTAAAGTAACTGAGTGTGAGGCGAGTGTGTGGTGATCTAGTCTCACATTACGTGCTTTGCCCTGCACACTGAGAAGCTGCTCTCCATCAACAACAACACCGCTCTTCATCTGTACATCCCTACAGCTGAATGGCAATTTACCTGTGAGAGAGAGAGAGAGAGAGAGAGAGAGAGTGAGAGAGTGAGAGAGAGAGATACAGTTTTTTAACTGAGTTATTGTGCTTTATAATACAGATGATTATAATGCTACAGATCTGATCGTTGGTGTGTTTTACACTCACACTCCGGGTTGCTGCAGGACCTCCGACCTTCCGGCTTGGAGCTGGAGTCACACTCAGCACTGAGCTCGCCTTCTTCTGAATAACACTGAACCATGCGCTCCATCCAGCCATCAGCACAGCTCACTGAACACTGTATACACACACACACACACACACACACACACACACACACACACACACACACACAAACACATGAGGCATACAACCACGTGACACACAACAACAAGACACAACCACGAGACACACAACAACGAGACACAAACATGTGACACACAACCGCGAGACACACAACAACGAGACACATCCATGAGACACACACAGATGACACATGAGAACACACAAACGCAACATACACAAGACACACAAACACAACACAAACACAGCATACACAAGACACACAAACGCAGCATACACAACACACAAACGCAGCATACACAACACACAAACGCAGCACACACAACACACAAACGCAGCATACACAACACACAAACGCAGCATACACAACACACAAACGCAGCATACACAATACACAAACACAGCATACACAACACACAAACACATGAGGCATACAACAACGAGACACACAACAACAAGACACACAACAACAAGACACAATCAGGTGACACACAACCATGAGACACACAACAACGAGACACAACCACGAGACACACAACAACGAGACACAACCACGAGACACAAACACAGCATATACAAACACAACATACACAAGACACACAAACACAGCATACACAAGACACACAAACACAACATACACAAGACACACAAACACAACATACACAAGAAACAAACACAGCATACACAACACAAACACAACATACAAACACAAGATATACAAGACACACAAACACATCATACACAACACACAAACACATCATACACAACACACAAACACATCATACACAACACACAAACACATCATACACAACACACACAAACACATCATACACAACACACAAACACATCATACACAACACACAAACACATCATGAACACATCAGCAAGAAACACGAGACGCAGACCGAGAGGAAACTATAAATAAGATGAAATAGTAGATTCATTTTAAGGCTCTATAAAGACCTGTCTTTACAAAAGGTCCAAACATTTGTTCTAAGTGAAATAAAGCACCAGGGAAAATAACACACAACATAGTGTAGAATCCAACAAAAGGTTTGTACAAGTCTCACCATCTGAAAGAAGGCTTTGAAAACAAAAACAAATCAACTAGAATTCCACACAGCTATTGAGCTTCTTCTTTTCTTTATTAATATACATCACTTGTGCAGCAGTCGATCTGATCAGCAATAACTGGGTATTAGAAGGAGGTTAAAGCACTCACAGGTCCCCAGATGCCCACTCTCCAGCTGTGGCTTAAAGGGCAGGCAGGGAGTCTGCATGCTCTGTAGCTCTCGGGAGGCGTCCCTGGGCAGCTGGGTGACCCCTGGTGGCTGTATTCATAATTCTCATTCCCAGAATGCATTTCGCTGCAGGAGACCCGCCTCCTCTGGTAGCCTTGACCGCATGTCACAGAGCACTGGGAAAAAAACAACAACAACAACAACAACAACATTAGTGCTGTGCTACACTACACCTATTTACCTACATTTACTGACTGTACCTCATCGTAGGTCCCTATTTATTTTTTCTTACCTCCTCCCAGTCTCCTGTGATCCAGACGAACTCGCAGGGTTGAGTGTTACACGGCTCGCTGTGGTTCGGTTTGCTCTGTGCAGAGCAGTGCGATTCGTGGATCTCGTCTCCGCTGCGATTCACACACACCACGGCGCGACTCCTCCGGCCGGAACCGCACGTCACACTACACTGTAACCGCAAGGAACATGGCTCATAATGAAGTCTAGAGCTGAGTGAGTCTAGAGCTGAGTGAGTCTAGAGCTGAGTGAGTCTTCAGGCGAGCGATGAAGGTATAAGGATCACACGTAGGTCCGTATAAAACTTGATGAAGTATCAAAAACATCTGCGATCGGATCTAATCTTAACGTCTCGTATGGCGTAAGGTTAATAATGTTATTACAGGGAACTAACAATATGGAACTTATTTACTTATATACATCTAAATTGTTTTAATTAGCATACATCTAATTAGCATCTAAGTGTTTAGACATTTCCTGTCATTTTATAAAACCCCCCTGTCTTCACTTTTTGCCCAGAAACTCGCTTGATTCTTGGGTTTAGATCTTTTTTGCTATTTACGTTTACCCCGATACACAGGGGCTGACACATAAACCCACTTGAAGCTTGTTTGAGCTTACTGACTTTGTCAAGCTTTGGTCCCAACCCCCCGGCTGCTCCCTGTTCGTGGTCGCCAGAGCAGATCACGTGATCCGCATATTAGATTTGGCACAGTTTTTGCGACAGATGCTCTTCCTGACGCGACCCTCCCATTTGACCCGGGTTTGGGAACCCTGTTTAAATTTAATTGAAAATCTGTGGGCTATGTCTTTACTTAAAGGCAGGGCAGCTAGATGGAACCCATTTCTTACCCAAAATACATCCAAGCTCAACTAAATCATCCAAACCTTGTGTCAAAATGTGTTGAAATTAATCCTGAAAGGTATAATAATTATATTAATAATAATGTTTGGTGCTAGGGGGCACGGTGGCTTAGTGGTTAGCATGTTCGCCTCACACCTCCAGGGTCGGGGTTCGATTCCCGCCTCCACCTTGTGTGTGTGGAGTTTGCATGTTCTCCCCGTGCCTCAGGGGTTTCCTCCGGGTACTCCGGTTTCCTCCCCCGGTCCAAAGACATGCATGGTAGGTTGATTGGCATTTCTGGAAAAATTGTCCCTAGTGTGTGAATGAGTGTGTGTGCCCTGCGATGGGTTGGCACTCTGTCCAGGGTGTATCCTGCCTTGATGCCCGATGACGCCTGAGACAGGCACAGGCTCCCCGTGACCTGAGTAGTTCGGATAAACGGTAGAAGATGAATGAATGAATGTTTGGTGCACGAGAAAAGGCCAAACACACCACCAAATGTACACCGTTCCTAGTGTGGGTGCAGCATGGTGGTGGTAGCATCATTCTTTAGAGCTGCATTTTCCCCAGCTTGAAAACTAGCTACAAATCCCAGTTGATTGTAGTGCAAAACCTTCAGGTGTCTGCTACTAAACTGAAGACGAATTGGAATCGTCCATCCACACCGATGAAGGAATGACTTCACCGAAAGATCCTTTTTTACTGTGGTACAATCCGAAGGTACTGCAGCAGGATTGGTTTTGGGGTGTATTTATTTATCCTTTTTATTTATTTCGTCTCTCCTCTCACCTCCGTCCACTCTCCTACGATCCAGACGAACTCGCAGGGTTGAGTGTTACACGGCTCGCTGTGGTTTGGCTTCATCTGTGCTGAACAGTGCGATTCGTGGATCTCATCTCCGCTGTGATTTGCACACACCACGGCGCGACTCCTCCGGCCGGAACCGCACGTCGCACTACACTGTAACCGCAAGGCTCATAATTAACCGTCAAGACGATCATGATTAAATAATACAGTCTGCTTGGTTATAAGGCTCATTTGCATATTGTGACCTTTTGAGGGCTTGAAGATTGCCAAAGGACATTTACTGTAAAAGGTCATCCTTGAATAGAACACAAACACGTCAACACGAGAAGTAGAACGTAGCAAAATATACTTTATAAATCGTGACTGTTTAGGGGCCGTCCACATAAAAGCTTACACGTGTGTGTGAGTGCATGTACGTAGAAAGATGCCAAAAACTACAAGAAGTGACATTTCTTACATTACACTCAATGCTTGTACTGTATATGGTTTGTATGTGTGTGTGTGTGTGTGTGTGCAGTGTTGTCATGTAACGGAGTACACTGTACTTAAGTAGAAATTTCACGTATCTGTCACGTATTTATGTCAACTTTCACTTTTACTCCACTACATTTCCTAGATAAAATGTACACTTTTACTCCGTTATATTTCCACTAAGCATCTTCGTTACTCGTTACTACAAAATAAAATCAGAAGAAATGTATGCGACCGGTGGCTTAGTGGTTAGCACGTTCGCCTCACACCTCCAGGGTTGGGGGTTCGATTCCCGCCTCCGCCTTGTGTGTGTGGAGTTTGCATGTTCTCCCCGTGCCTCGGGGGTTTCCTCCGGGTACTCCGGTTTCCTCCCCCGGTCCAAAGACATGCATGGTAGGTTGATTGGCATCTCTGGAAAAATGTCCGTAGTGTGTGATTGCGTGAGTGAATGAGAGTGTGTGTGTGTCCCCTGCGATGGGTTGGCACTCCGTCCAGGGTGTATCCTGCCTTGATGCCTGATGACGCCTGAGATAGGCACAGGCTCACCGTGACCCGAGGTAGATCGGATAAGAGGTAGAAAATGAATGAATGAATGAATGAATGTGTGCGACTGCAATAAGGGAGGTTTGGTGAATCACTGCTCCTGGATTGCATTACGCAGCTCCACACGCTCTATTTCAGCGTAATGTTGCCAAAAGGAGGCGGAAGCACAACTGAAACCGCCATTGGAGGACCTCCAGTTATCGTAGACCAGGGGTGTCCAACCACTCAGAGACCAAGAGCCATATTTTTTACAGTGTTACCGCAAAGAGTCGCATCATACACATGGGCACACATGAACATCTCCTTTTTTTTTCCCTGCCATTTTGACAGCGATCTTGACACAAATTGTTTACTAAAGTGATCTTGCTCCTACTGGGAAACTTTGAGGTATTTTCATCCCACTCACATGCACGTTTGACGAAAATACCGTATTGAACTCAAGATAAAAAGACACAAATACAAACTTTGATATGAACGTAAGAGCCGCATGAAACCGGGCAAAGAGCCACATGTGGCCACCCCTGTCGTAGACGACCACCAAGATGATAGTGGTGAACTCGGTGAACAGGGTGAAGAAGATAACGTTATACAACCGTCGCCGTATTTGCCAGAAATGTTTCTGTACATTGGCATGAAAGATTCTTCCTACCGGATGAAGTGTCTCTTATGTCTACTGAAAATCACTGAAATTTTACTTTTTACTTTAAATACTTAAGTACATTAAATATCAGAAAATGACTTTTGATACTTAAGTACAGTAAATATCAGATACTTTAAGACTTTTACTTGAGTAATATTCTAAAAGGTAACTTTCACTTCTACCAAAGTCTTTTTCTAGTACGATACTTGTACTTTTACTCAAGTATTGCTTTCTAATACTTTATACAACACTGTGTGTGTGTGTGTGTGTGTGTGTGTGTGTGTGTGTGTGTGTGTGTGTGTGTGTGTGTGTGTGTGTGATTTATGCCCCGGAGCTGGGCTCATTATTCTAGCCGTGTTTTGTTGGACGATGCCACGATCTCACGCGTCACACACACCGTAAAACACTTCAGCTCTGACGAACACAAACACACCATCTGGTCTTTCACCAAATTCTCATCACCTCCAGGAGCCTCCGCTACATCAAGCCAGAAATCACTTTCATCACACTTGAAATCAACAAACTCAGACACACAGATTCTTAGATAAATTCTTACATAATCGGTTATAAAACCTGTTTGTATATAAAAGACTTTGTTGGAAATTTGTAAAATGTGTAAAAAATGAGATATTCCGGAGCTGGAGTGACACGATGGCTCCATGCAGAGACTACCAATGGGAGTGAAGACAATAATTGTAAACACAAACGCCAAATCTGTCTGCAGAAGGTTTCAAGGATACTGATATGTTGTGAATTAGAACGCTAGATGCACCTACTGATAAACGTTATCACTATGGAAACCAGTAATATTAATCATCTAAATCAACGGCTACTGGAAACCTCACTGCTTGTGTGAATACGGCTATAAAACACGGCATCAGTATTTCATGGGCAGGTTCCAGTCCTGACTATATTGTACCTCAGCCAAGAAGCAAAACTGACCGTGTGCTCTGTGTGGGAGGGGCATATTTACTCATGAGTAGCCAATCACAGGCTTCAGGTAGGCCAGATAGCACATGACACATAAAAATGCCTTTATTACAAATACATGTCATAACTCAGACTTCTGATTGGTCGAGAGACAGAATTTGAACTCTTGTTAAGCCACGGATCTCTGTAACAAGACGCGAGACGAGATAATCCTAACTAATCCAGTTAATTAAAGTATAAACACTAGTGTTTTCACAGAGACGCAGAGCTTCACGGTGTTCTTTTCTCCTGCAGCGTCAGCACGGCTGATATCTTTGTTATACGTCGTGAAATTGTGAAAAAGTTGCCGTGTTTTATGTGTCGAGAGGTCCGTGGGAAAAGTACCTGCAGCGAGGAATCCGATCACGTGTTGTAAGTTAAAAAGCCTTTATTTCTGCTCTAATGAACTCCAGCTGTTCCTCGTCCTCGGTGCCGGGCCAGCAGGAGACACGTTTCCCAAAGCAATCCTGCTCTCCGCTAATTAGACTTTTCTTCTGTGTGCTTTGAATTTACACTGCTAGTTGACCTAGATCTGAAAGCGTCTTATTTCCAAGAAATCCCACTTGTTATACGTGGCACATGTCCGACGATATGAAACGTTTTAGCCGCCAAACAAGACGTTATAATCGTCAGCGTCTCTCTTTACTCTTCTCTGAAAGTTAGCAAAAACTTTTAACAAGAACCATCACTGACACTGGATATCATCTGTTTATTATTAATCTTAGATTACTTTATACGCCATTTGCCGTGTCAGCTGTAACACTGGTAATGCTGATAGACACGTGTCCCCACCCCCCACCCCCCACCCAGGCACTTTATTAGGAACACCTGGACACTTCCTCATTCGTGCAATTGCTTAATCAGACAAACATGCAGATTGAGGT
>NC_083481.1:16117023-16119523 GCF_030014155.1 Tachysurus vachellii
AGGCTTCATAAAAAAGAGAAATATTTAAAGACATTACAAATATGTTTAGAGACACAAGACTCGGTTTTGTAAAATTATTAAATATGAAGTTTTATTTAAATCATATTTTTTATTTACTCTTCGAACGCAAATCCCCGTTTCGGTGTGTAAGACAAAATGCAGTAACCTCTGCTGTTCCTCGTGATACGGATAATCCTTAAAGATGAAACACTTTAAAGTCTTTAAGTCCAGTTAAGAAGCAGAAATGAGTTTTTAAAGGTTCTCCAGAAATGGGTTCTTAAAGGTTTGACCCTGATGATGGTTTGTCCCATTAAAAAAAAAATCAATTTTCGTAAAGTTTTTATTATATACAGTAATAATACAATAATAATACACCATCTTACTTTAAAGGTAGGGTCTCAGATTTTTGAGAAATGCTTCAGAAAACGGAGTCGGGCCGAAAACTAAACAAAAAAAACTAAACAAAAATCAAAACAAACATGTAGCCAATGAGCAGAAAGGGGCAGGTCTTGTCAATATGGGCGGAGGAAGTATCTTGTCAATATGGGCGGAGATTTTTGTTTTGTTTGGTGGCCTAACGCAGTTTTCAGAAGCATTTCTCAAATATTGGAGACCTTACCTTTAAAGTTGGCATTCAAAAGTATTCATGACTAGGGTCTTGTCCACTTCGTTACTTAAGGGTAGTGTTCATAAAGCTACATAAGCCCTTTTATGACTGACATAACTACCATGAGGCTTTACGTTTAGAATCAAGTGTTATGACCTTAAAGTATTTAGGTGTTATGATAACAGATGTCATCACTATAGACAAAGAAATGCTCCATAAGAACATCTGTTCATCTCATAAACTAATACTAGAGGTGTTATGTAAACTTATGACATCACTATAGACTGTTGTGTGCTGTTTAATCTCCTGAGACCCGTATGCTACTGTTGTGTACATTACAATTTCTACTGACTTTCTAGCTGATAACTATAAATTTAATCAGTGTTTTCAAGGAAGCAGTTTGGCAAAAGAATTATACCTAACCTCATATAACCTCATATAAGGTTGGTACAATAAATATATATAGACAATGAAGTTGTGAGAAAATGTTATGTCCTCATATGAGGACATTCGGGTCTCAAGAGGTTAAAGGGTAATTGTCCAAAACCGCTGCATAAAGGTTTATTAACCTACATAAGTGTCAACTCTTAAAACGCTTAAAAGTTTTTTTTTAAAGGTGTCCTATGTGTAAAATCACAATTATTTAACAATTAATTCTTTAGCTCAGTGCATTATTGGAATATCACTTTTTTTTCTTTTTTCTTTGTAAAACTGCGTTACAATGTCAGTTATAACATCAGAATGTATAGAAAGTGTGAACCTTATGTCAGCTGTCATCTCACAAGACTTACAGCATGTTCAGTACATAAACTAATAACAGATCTAACACTTTACTAAAAAAATGTTTTTCAATGGATTCCACAAGCCCTAAGTGACATAAAACTACATAAGCATTTACAAATGTTTATGACATGCATTTGTCACAAAGACAACATTTTTTGTCAACATGTTATACAGTGACATAAACTGACATAACATTATCTTGACATAATAGCTCAGTATATTTCTGCAGTATCTGTGTTATAAAGACAGCTGTTATAATATTTGAAAGTATTAGCCAGCGAAGTGTCATACTGTAACATAAGCTTATGTCAATCTCATGAAGACTCTAGTGATATGTTTTACTGAATGCACAGAAGTATTCTTTAAAACAACATGTAGTAACATGGTTATCTCGGTGTTAAAGGAATTAAGTCAGTTGTCTTAAAGGGCTTATGTAGCGTTTATGTAGCGTTATAAGAACTGCTCATAATTAGAGTTTTACTGCATCATCTGATGCCTGTTAAAGCAAGAAGTTCCTCAAGTAAGGGTTTTGGCCGGGAAGGTTGTCAGTACCTCAAATTTCAGATTATTCTAAACTCGGTAGAAATTTTCGGCTGTAATAATTATCGTTATTTAAACCTTTACACTCCTGATCATCTGAAACCAGCGCACACATGGACGCTTGGCCTCGATTCCCTGCTCAGGCGTAATAAACTGCGGATACAGTAGTGTACACAAGAAATAGTTGAAATCTTTAGCATACAGTGAATTGAAAGAAATGTAGCATTGTGAGGTAAAATTCTCAGGTTTATTCACCTCTGACTAATAAAAAAAAAACAAACAAACTAGTCCTTCAGTCCAAAAGGAATTTTAGTTCCCGTTGATTCTCTATCGAACAAACTCGAGCCACCGACAACCGAGAGATCTTTTTCCCAGAGATCCTCATAAAGCGTTTTCCACGAAGCGCGTCCAGGCTGATTACACATCAGAGAAAGCACTGGAAGGGGCCCCGCTCCGGATCAGAGATCACCTCTGACCCCACGTGACCTTCTGCTGACCTCCGCCATTGTTCTGGCACAGTGTTCGTTGGCTTGATTGTCAGCGCCACACCGGCTCTGTGCCGCATTCAGA